>NC_081566.1:12048796-12083720 GCF_022355385.1 Mustela nigripes
GGTGGTCAGCAGCTCCTGCTAGCTGACCACCCGCAGGCGCGCGCTGACCACCCGCAGGCGCCTGCGTAACAATAAAGAACCTCTTGCTGATTGCATCCAGTGGCAGTGTTGGATTCTTGGGTAAGGGGATCCGCGGGTCTTTCACTTGTAAGAACTGGAGCCAGGAAAGACTTGAGTCTGTTGGCTTTAATAGGTAAAAGGAAAACCCAAGCTGAAGAGCGCTGGGTACCCTGGACGGTACCTCCCGGGAGATTAGCACGCTCTCAGGCTTCCCAGGGTGCTGCCTCCAGGTGGGCACTGGGCCGGGGTGGGTGGCTCATCGAAGCAGCAGGAGAAGCTCCCCCCTTTAAGGACACCCAGGGCTCTGGTGCACAGGGAGTGGGTTGGGGGGTGGAGGGGTCCTGAGCAGTGCCTCCTCCTTCTGGTAAACAAACGGAACTGACTGCAAAGGGGCCTTTTAAATGCCCACCCGTCAAGCACGGGGTCCTGACAGCAATTTCATTTTCTGACTAAAACTCCCTAAAATTTTCTGCTTAAAACCTGCAAACAGTGCCTGTCCCACAGAGATGCTCCAGAGCCAGGCGCCCCAGGTTCAAATCCTGCCTCTGCTGCTGAACTAAAGTCACCCAAGTGTCTCTTTGTGCCAGTTTCCCCAAAGGAGCGGGTCAGGTAACCCAGACAGCAGCACACAGGACCCCGAGGGGCCTGGCACACGGAAGGGCTTCATCACTGTGAGCAGAGACGCTCTGGAAGGAGGTTCAGGCTCGGGAGAGGAGACAATCCCACTTATTTATACCCCGGTGCTCGGGCCGGGGACAGAGTCACATCCGACTCCGTCGGACTCAGGGAGGGCAGTCCAGCCTCTGCGGGGGCAGGGGGCGGGGGAGGTTGCTGTGTGACTTGTTGCTGTGGTGCCCGGGGCGTGCTTAGAGGCCAGAAATAAACACCCGCTGGTGATCCTTACCACCGTCAACGCCTCTCCCAGAGGAGAAAACAGGAAGCTCTCACGGTATTTTATGGGAGGAACAGTACTGGGGGGAAGGACTCTGATCCCCACGACCTCTCTGTCTGCACACACCACACACTCTACCACCTAATAACCATCCCCAAATCCACTTCATCATGCTAAGCCCCTGCTCAGATGGCTCGAGCTGTCTAAAGGATCAACAGGAGATGCCCAAGCTCCTGGGCCTGAGGTTGGAGGCAGCACACTCACAACCCAGGCCTCCCACCCAGCCTCTGCTCACCCCCGTGCCCAAGCACGACTCTGAGCACAGCTCGGAGCCCCGAGCCCCAGCAAGCAAGCCTGCCCCTGAACCCCAAGCCACACCCCACCCCCTTTGAGGCCGGGAGAGCCCTGTATGCAATGAGGCCAGCCTTGGGGCCTGGGAACCAGCTCTGTCCTGACCAGCCGGCCAATGCAGGCCTGCTCCTGGGCCACGCGGGAACCTGTTTTTCACCTGGAAATCACAGCAGCATCCTATCTAAGCAGGAGAGGCGAAGTACCCCGAAATGTACAGACACACCACATTTACTCGAGAGCGTGAGCTGACCCTTAGCTCTCGGGGAGTCTCCCCTCACTGTCCTCATCTTCCAGGCTGGCCAGGTCCTGCCCTGCTCTGCACATCCCTCTCTGGCACACAGATGCCTCTTCTCTCCAGCCCAACTCCAAGTCCCTGGTGGGAGGCTCCTATATCTGACCCCGACTCCTTCCCGACCCACTGATCGTGACCACATGAACGACCACTGTCACTGCACGGTCACGCAAGAAGGTGGACAGGACCCTAGGTGGGGACCTGGAGCTGTGGTCGAGGAGTTTCCTCTAAAGTGAAATCAGGTATTGAAATGGGTCTGTTCAAGTGCGCAGGCTGGGTCACAACCTCACAGACATGTCCACACTCTGAGCCCTGCAACCAGTGACAGTGTCAGCTTCCATGGCAGAGGGGGCTTTGAACGTGGGATTCAGGTAAAGATCCTTAAGATAGGGGATTACCAGCATGGGCCCAACTGATCGCGGGGTCCTCACGTCCGTGTGAGGGGGGACAGAAGCAGCGGCTGGAGGGCAGGTGTCAGACAGGTGGGAGTCCAGCCATCCCCTGGAGGCTGGGAAGGCCAGGGTCACTCTGCCCTGGAGCCTCCAGAAAGGACAGGCCACGCTGACATCCCAGCTCGGGCTTCTGACCTCCAGAACCGTCAAATAACAAATCTGCAGTGTTTTAAGTTGCTGGGTTTGAGGTAATCTGTCAGAGCAGCCACAGGAAACGAATACGGAGTCTATTTTTTTAAAGGAAAAAGAAGGGCAGGCTGTATTCTAGCAGATCACTCTTGGGTCACCCCACAAACAGCCCTGGGTGCCAAGCATGTGCCAAGTGCTGTGCCTGGGGCTGGACTACCCCGGAGCCAGCTCAGAACACACTCCTGTTCCCAACAGCAGGGTCCCGCTGGCTCTCAGGACCCAGGTGCCCCACGCCTTCTGAGGCTCGGTTCAACATCCGAACCACTCCTGAGGGTCCCTGCCCACAAGGCACCGTGCACAGCCCAGGGGCGCCACAGAGCCCACGGAGCAGGCCCCACTCCCAAAATGCTTTTCACCAGCTCCACTCTCTTCATCTTCCAAAACACTTCCACTTCACATAGACTGTTCCAGAGAAATCGCTTTAGTCACAAGCGGCAAACACAGTCCCCTCTGTGTGCCCATCACTTCACTCAACTCCCTGCCCTCCCACAACAGGTGCAGTCCCTACACAGAGCGGGCAGCGAGCTCAGCAAGGAGCAGACATCTCCACGGCTCCCAAGGGCATCAGGCACTGGGCCTTCCACCCTGGTCTGACCGCAGGCTCCGGCCCTTTCCTTGCTGCCCAGGAGGCGGAGACGAAAGAGGCTAAGAGACCCGCCCCCAAAGTAGTAAATCAACATTTTAAATCAACAGTCTCCTGGAGACACAGGAACTCTGGAGCTGGCAGGGATCTCAAGGGGCAACTGGCCTCTCAGAACTGCCCCTTCTGGAAAGCTCCCAAGGTACCTGTACTAAAAGCATCAGCTTCCCAAAACCAGCAGGCCCAGCCCCTCAGGGCCGGCTTGGTTCTTGTCTCAGACACAAAGGGCAGAGAGAGGCAGAAGCCCCACGCTGAAGGCCACCTCACAGTGTGCATGACCCAGAAGGTGACACTGGGCACGCGGTCCTCAGATCGCCACGAGGACTCCCAGTACCAGCCTTTACTAGCCGCCCTTCCACATACCACACCAAGCCCACACAGGGACGCTGCCGCGATGTGTGCATACAAAGCCCAGGGCTTTTTAGAACTAGGGACCTGGCCCAGACAAGAAACCACCCTTAACAGACAACTGTACTCAGGGACAGAAACGGGAAGAGGGTCACCGGGGTTAGGTCACCCCCAATGCCCCAGTGCTTCTGCCAGAATGGCCTCCCCCAATGCACACACACACATACACATGCATATACACACAAACGTGCGCGCACGCGCGCACACACAGGGGTTTTCCTACCTCCATGTGCCTCCTACCCACCCCCAGAATACCACTCCCTCTGCCCAATGACAGAGTAGTAGACCCTGCAGAATGACAGGCCCCCACCCTCATCTTCGTCTAAACTCCCGCACCTCTTCATGGCCTGGGGTCACCTCCAGCTGGCCTGTGTGACTGCACAGCAGTCCCGTCTCCCTTGCTGCACGGTGAGCTCCTAGACAGGGGACTCTTACCCAGTTCTCCATTCCCCAAGGGGGCCGCCCCTGGAGCTGAACACCTGTCTGTACCCACGGTACTTGTTAACTGATGGAGCCCCGACACCTAGAACCCAGGGGTCCCATCCCCAACCACCCTGAGACAACCCCCCCCACACACACAGCGGCAGCCCTGTGCTCACAGGGTGGGGGTAGAGGACGAAGACCTGGGTGCTGGCACTGCGTCCACGGCCCCCAGGGCACCCATGCAGGATGAAGCACCTCTAGTGCTTGCTGTCCTGCCCCACTCCTTGCTTACGAGAAATCGAAAAGGAAAAAGAGGGGCAAGATGGCAGGCCTGGCCCACCAGCGCAGAGGTCCACACTGGTCCCACCTGTATGTGGGGACCACCCCGCGCTTTATCACATGTTGGCAGTGAGCATGCGTGGGAGCGAGAGCCACAAACTTCTCCCCGACCTCAGGGACAGGACATGTTTGCTCCGGCTCCCATCAAATAGTAACCGCCTATGGGGCTCAGGGCAATCTACTCCAACCCCCACCCTCCTGCTGGCCAGGGCCAGTGCCACAGAGCAAACACACCAGGCAGGAGGAAGGAACTGCAGGCCTGACCCCAGGCTCTGGACCTCACCCGAAGAGCTGCATGTGTGTGAACGGTCCCCACGACCTTGCATCCAGCCCCACTGATGGCAGGATGTCCCCACCGGGCCTCTAGTGCCCAGATGGGGGCAGTGTGGGGATGGAGGACGGACGTTGAGCCCCCCACTCCCAGGGACACCGCCGCGTGTGACCTCGGGCACACCCGTTCTCCTTCTCGGGCCTGGGCTTCCTCGTTTCCTTCTGTGTGTGTGAGTGTGCCACTTTGCGGTCCCCAGCTCCCAGAGACTAGGACCCATGCATCCCTGGAGCACAGGAAGCTGTTCATCCCTGGCCAGGGCTGCTCTGCACACGCAGAGCTCACAAGGTCTGGGAAGAATGCTGCCCTAGAACCGAGCGCCGCCCGGTCCAGGCACCACAAGAGACCTAGTGGGAGACAGACCCTGGGGACCAGGGGGTGTCCAGCCTGGGTCTCTTCTGCCTCCAGGAAACCCACCGCCCTGCCTCTCCACCACACTCGTTCACACTCATGCACACACTCATGCACCTGCACTCACAATCACACCACTCGCCACACGCACATACTCACACCCCCACTCGCACTCACACACATCCACATGGGCACACACTCATGCATTCATGTTCACAACCCACTCACATACCCAAGCCCACACTCTGCACCTGTACTCACACATATGGACACCCACCAGGGTACACACTTATGCACTCACGCTCTCACACATTCATGCTTACCTACTCACCTGCTCTCACATTCACACACCCATGCACTCTTGTGTACTCACACACCACCTCACACTCCCACAACTCACGTACTTGCACTCACCTCTGCAAACATGCACACTCTTGCACTCGCAAAGTGGCACACTCACACACTCAAGGACTCACACACATACTTGCACTCACATGCACTCACAGGCACACTCACTTGCCCACCAGGAACCACTAGTTCCTCAGCAGCGGGCAGAAGCAGGGCCTGGTGGGCGGGAGGGCACAACAGGACGCGCGCCTCGCTTTCTCTTCCGGCGCCCCAGCCCGCGGGGCTCCCATCCACTCAGCCTGCAGCTGCCTCCTCGCTCCCCCAGAGGCAATGTGCTGCGCGCACCCCCTCTAGCTCCCGTCTCAGGGCCCTTGGAACCAGCCCACCCCTTCCAGCCCAGCTCCTCCGCCCCCTCCAAGAGGACGCTCCCCACCCAGCTTGATTTTGCTTCACTCTCTCCTTCCAGGAATAGGTTCCCTCTCACGTCCACAAGCGCTCTCTCTCCACCTACCTGGGCCAAATATAAAAATTCCCCTGCTGACGGCTCCTCCCTGTTCCCAGAGTTGCCCTAGGTCTGTGCATCCCCGCTGTCAGCCGGGGCAGGCCATCTCAACCGCCAAGGCGGTTCTAGAACGAACCCAGTTACACACACACCACAGCACCCCTCAAAGTCCCACAGGCACCAATGAACGGGCATAGGGAACGTGTCTGCCTGTAGTAAGGATTATGTGACCATTTAGATTTACTTATTATGAGAGAGAGAAAGTGTGTGTGCAGAAACAGGGGCCGGGGTGCAGAGGGAGAGAGAGGACCTCACAGACTGCGCACTGAGCACAGAGCCTGATGCGGGGCTCGATCCCTCCATCCCAGGACTCCAAGATCATGACCAGAGCCAGCTGCCCAACCGACTGGGCCACCCAGGTGCCCCGACATCATCCATGTCTCTCAAACTGCACAACTACTTAGTAGGAAGGGTGAACCCACCACACACAAATTAAATCTTAACATAAGGAGGGGGGGGCGTGGAGTCCCAGAGGTACCTCAACCCCTTCGTGTCTAGAACATCACCGTCTGTCTTCCCCCAAACGAGCCCCTCCTCCCGCACCCCATTTTCTGCAGGGACACCGCCACCCACCCCAAACAGCTCCTCCCCACAACTAGAAACCTCAGCCGTCAGTGCCCAGCCAGCCACTTAATCTGGACCTCCACCCGCACAGATTTCTATACTCTCGAATCCACGCCTCGCATTCCACGTCCCTCCTGCATCCTGGACTCAGACCACACTCATTTCTCACAACCAGCCTCACTGGTATCCCTGCCTGTTCTGCACATATCAACCCACCTTGGCACCCTCCCCACAGCAACACCCTCCGGCCGCCAGACCTTTGCCCCGCTGGCCTTAGCCTCTAAGCACTTCTCTCTGGGGTGCGGGGCGGTGGGGGGGCGCACCCACCTTCCAGGCCCCAGCAAGCACTCTCCCAGCCTTTCTCCAGCAGAACCAGCTCGTGTTCCACCCTGGGTCCCCACAGCAGAGGGCCAGTACCCTCTGTGGGTCCTGTCGAGAAACAGCCCCCGGACTGTGCCCATATCAGGGCAGGGGGCTCACACTCACTCTCTGTCTCTGTCTGTCTCTCTCCGGGGCCCTCTGGGCTGCCGCTGGACTCAGGAGCCGCGGGTGCTCAGCAACCCTTCTGGCCTGAACGGAATTCAGCTGGAAACTGCCACAAGTACAGAGCCAAGCCCTCCTGGCCCCCGACCCCAGTGCTGAGAGAAAATGTGTGGAAGCACTGCTCTGCCTCACCTGAACTCACCCAAACCATAAGGGCGGGGCACACAGTGGTCCCTGGACTGCTAACAGCTCCCAGGAATGAGTGCCTAGAAACTTCCACTGCAACTTAGCAATGCCGAGCCATGTTTACTGCTGGGAAGTCTGGGAAGCACTGACCCCTGACCCTACCCCTGCCAAACTCCTGCCTCTCCCTGCTGAAATCCTGCTCATCCTCAAAGCCCCCCCAATGCTCCTCCTCCAAGAAGCCTTCAGTTTCCACCCAGCTAGTCCAAACCACACTGAGGGCCCTTACTATAAGGCCCCCCAGTTCAGGGACCCAGGAGCTGTTCACTTCGATATTCCCAATGCCGTGCCTGACGAGGTCAATCCATTGAGAGGTGTTCAGTGAGGAGTAAAAACCAGATCCGCCTACGGTTCCAGAGTGGGCTCTTCCTCAGGGGCAGGGTGTGGAAGGGCACCGACCCTCAGGGCACACAGGGATTTTTCCAGGTTTGGACCAAGTGTAGTCCTTTTGCCCCAGGCCAGGTAGGATATGAGGACATTAAAAAAAAAAAAAAAAAAACAAAACACAAGTCTAGGGTTCTTGGGACAAGAGCACAGTCACTATTTTACAATACCCCGAAATGTAAATCTGAGCGAAAAACACTTGGCTCTCTCATGAATCTTTTCTACATGCACCCACTGAAAATAAATCATTCCCAAGTATGAAGAATAAAGACATTTTCAAGGTCATTTCCAACTTAAAATACTCTGTGGGCCCCTGACCTCAAAGCAAGAGGTCAAGGGCTCAGGAACCTGGAACCCCACAAGAACAATATGCTTGCGGACAGACCAGCGGGTACCCATTCGGCTTGTAAAAAGTGTGGGCAGAAGCCCCCCTCTCACGTCCTGTGCCCAGGGTACTGGCCCTGCCTCAGGGTCCCCGGACTTCGCCCATCCCAGAGGAGCCACTCTTGAAGATGTGGACCTTGAACGCCCCACGCCACTCTCTCCCTTCCATTGGCTCCAAGTTCCTGGCCGTTACTCGGCAGGAATGTACGAACTATTTCCAGACGCCACTGTCAGATCAAGAGCGCTCATCTAAATATTCCTGTCTAATTTTGCACACAGCTCTTGTTTCAGATGACAAAGATAATGACTCAGTGTCCATAGCTCTTGGTGGAAAATTATCCTACCATGTTTGGACTTCTCTAAACTTCTTTTTGAGAAAGGAGAAGTGACCTCTCTGTCCGGATCCTTTTCCAGTGGCAACAAAGGGAGCGCAAAAAGACGGCCTACCTAACCAAGGAATGTAACGGGAAAACCCAGGTACACACCCACAGGATGAGTGAACAAGACAGGGAAATTCATGGGAGGGAGAGGCTTAAGATAGCCTTCCCTGCTCTATGCCATAATCACTGTTCTTCAGCTATTCTGCATTCCCCATTGATTTGGTACTTAGAACTTTGGGAAATAAACTCCAGGTTATATTTAGGGCAACATCTAGACTCAGACGTAAAGCATCTTTCTCTGCATCTTTGACACCGATGCTTCCATCGACCACAGAGGACCTTTACAAATGATATATGTGTCCGTGCTGCACGCTCTCATGGAGGGGCACACAGCACGTGTAAACACCCCCACACGTCAGCTTGAAATGCAGCCAGTTACTCTGCACACCCAGGGCCGGCCCCTTCCCACATCACAAGACACAGGAAGAGGACTAAGGCATCCCCTTGTGGATAACGGAGTTGGCCTTTCTGCCAGGGTTCAGAAGCTTGAACTTGTTTGATCACCGTTTAAAAACTGTCCCATGGTTATTTCACATGCCTATCCCCCACCCTCTTGCAAAGTCTCCAAAGACAGAAACCACCAGCCTTCTCCTTTTGCACTCTGGACCCAGCCAGTCACTGCCTTGCATCCAGCAGGCAAAGTGGATGCCCATGAGTTTCTACCTCCTATCGCTCTCCTGTCCCTCCAGGTGCAGAGGTGAAGTCCCCTTGGAAGCCCATCTATACGGCTTCTATCCCTGGTTTAGGGCAGGGGCCACAGCACTACCCTTTGCCAAACTTCTCAACTACTCATAGGCAGGTCCCAGCAATGGTTCTCAACCAAGGGCGATTTTGACATTTAGGAGACATTCGGCAATGTCTGGAGAAATACTTGGTTGTCACACTAGTGTGTGTGTTGGGGTGGGGAGCTGCTTCCAGACTCTAGTGGACAAAGCTCAAGTCACCCTCCCACAGCAAAGAACTGTCCAGCCCAAACGTGGAGTCTGAAGACTGGAAAGCCCTGTCTCAGGCGACACACAGGAATATGCTCAGACCATCTAGGTCACTTTTCCTCTGAGGTGCACAAGGTCAGGCCATAAATTATAATAACCCTTGCCTGCATTAGTGCAAGGCTGAACAAAATACCCAGAGCCAACGCCAGAGTCTTAAGGTTTCTGCTCCTGTGAACCAAGAGCACCCCCTTGTCTCTTCTCAGAAGAGCCCTCCTGGAAGGATGACCTGTCCTTCCACAACAGGACAGCGGGCAGGCTGGTATCACGCATACTCTGGGCTCCTTTGGTCACCACTTAAGCTTGGCAGGCCCGGCTCTTGGGTCTTGTGTCACGCACACCCAATGCCCCAGGAAGCAGGACATGTGTCCCAATGGGCTGTGCCCGGCCAGTCGAGAGCCTCTGGCCCTTCAGGAGGCTGGCACTTCTCAGCCACGTGGAGAGCCCCAGCACCCAGGCCTGACCTGGCAGCATTCCTGTCCCCGAGGCAGACAGGCACACTGCGTGTGGCGGGGGGCTGGGGCTAGGGAGAGGCAGCCGCTCAAGGGAATTTAGCCCAAAGGCCCAGGAAAAGCGAACGGAGAAAAGGACCAAGTAGGGGCCCTTCTCCAAGTACACCCCGAACCCCCGTGAAACCCGACAGCGGGGCCGGGCCACGGGAGCGAAGACCCTGGGACAGCCGGGCCAGGGGGACGACCGGGCGGGGGCTCCGAGGAGGCAGGCGCGGCGGGCGGACGAGCGGAAAGGCCACGGGAAGCCGCCGCGGTGCAGCGGGACGCGGGAAGGGCGCGCGCGAGTGTAAGGCGAGGCCCGCTGTGCCCCCGGAGCGCGCGGCAGCCAAGCGCCGCAGCCTTACCCCGCGGCAGGAAGCGGAGCTCCGCGGTCACCTTCGCGCCGCCTGCGCGCGCACGCCAGCCGCAGCGCCGGCGCCGCACGCGCCCCGGATCTGTTTACCGACTCGCCCGCGCCGGGGCTCCCGGCGTCCGCGGCCCCGCCCCGCGGGCGCTCCCATTGGCCCCACCTCCTTGGCCGGCCACACGCTGCGCGGCGCGGGACAGCGTGCTCGGGCCCTGCGCTCGCGCCGTGGCCAATGGGGACTGAGGGCGGAGCGAGGGGAGCCAATGGGAGGCTGTCCAGCGCTCGAGGGCAGAGAGGAGCCCCCAGCACCCCAGCACCCCCGCGTCGTACCCTCGGCGCTGCCCTTCGCCCTAGTTGGGAAACCGCGACTGCGGGCCGCGCGGAGGGGAGTTCCCGGGGCCGGGCCGGGGCCGGGTCCAGGGCGGCGGGGCGTGGGCCCTGGGCCCGACCCTCCGCCAGCTCTCCGCCCCAGCCGGAGCTCACAGCGCCTCTGCCGCCTCCCGCCCTGCCCTCTAGATACTAGTCTGTCCGGCAGTGGGTGTGTGCATACCCCCCCCCCCAATAACCCAAGACGCAGTGCCTGGGGCGTTCGGGTGGGAAGCACGACGCGCCAGTAGTCCTCGGGCGATCTCCAGAATTCTTCCGCAGGACACAAAGAGAGACGCACACGGTTTTTTCCACCAGCAGGCAAACCCCGTGAGCGACCTCTCAGCGTTCACCCCATCCCCGCCTCTCTGCTTCCGTTTCCAGCAAGGTTCGTGGAAGCGCTACCGTATTCATTTTCTCTACTTCCTTCTCTCCCATTCTGCCTGAACCCATCCGGTCAGCCCGCCCCCCGCCCACCCCCAGAGCAGTGCACCTGGGACCTCCATGCTGCCAGAACCAAGCAGTCGGTCCGCAGGGCTCCTCTAAACGGTCCCTGGCAGGTGACACAGCGGGCCACGCCCTTCTGTCTTCTCGGTGGTTGCCCTGGGGTGTAACTAACATCCTGGTCCAAGTTAATACGAGCTTGATTTCAATAATACGCAGTGACTTTGTTCCTCGATAGCTCGATTCTCGAACCTTCCCATGTTGGTATTGTCCTACAATTAGAGCTTTATACGTTACCCACGCCTACAGATGATGTATCAGTGCTTTATGCAATTAAATCAGGCGAAGAAGTAAGAGTTACAAACGAAAAATACACTGTGCTGCCTATTACATTTACCTATAAGGTTTCCTTTAGCGGGGTTCCTTGTTTCTTCATGCAGATTTGATTTACTGTCCCTCCATTTCAGCCTAAAGGATTCCGTTTATTTTATTTTATTTTTTTACAGGGCAGATGTGCCCCAGTCATGAATGCCCTTGGTGCTTGCTCATCTGGCAAAGTCTTTTTTTTTTTTTTTACGATTTTTATTTATTTATTTGACAGAGAGAGAGATCACACGTAGGCAGAGAGGTAGAGAGGCAGACAGAGAGAAAGAGAGGGGGAAGCAGGCTCCCTGCTGAGCAGAGAGCCTGATGTGGGGCTCAATCCCAGGATTCTGAGACCATGACCTGAGGGGAAGGCAGAGGCTTAAGCTACTGAGCCACTCAGGCATCCCCATCTAGCGAAATCAATCTGTCCTTCATTTTTGAAGGATAGTTTTGCTGGTTATAAAATGTTTAATTAAAAGGGTTTCTTTCCGAGGCGCCTGGGTGGCTCAGTGGGTTAAAGCCTCTGCCTTCGGCTCAGGTCATGATCCCAGGGTCCTGGGATCGAGCCCCACATCGGGCTCTCTGCTCAGCAGGGAGCCTGCTTCTTCCTCTCTCTCTCTCTCTGCCTGCCTCTCTGCCTACTTGTGATCTCTGCCTGTAGAATAAATAAATAAAATTTAAAAAAAAAAAAAAGGGGTTTCTTTCCTCCAGTGCTTTAAACAGATCATGCCATAGCCTTCTGGCCTCCATGGTTTCTGATGAGAAATCAGATGTTAATCTTACTGAGGATCTTTCTACCCCATGAGTGGCTTCTTCTTTGCTGTTCTCAAGGTTCTTTGTTTTTGTCTTCTGATATGTGTCTTGGTATTTAGCCTATCTCTGAGCTTATTCTATTGGAGTTCGATATACATCTTCGACATACAGATTAATGTTTTTCATTAAAATTGGGAAGTTTTCTGACATTTTTTCAAATATTCTTTTTTAAAGATTTATTTATTTATGATTGGGAGAAAGAGAAGAGAGAGAGAAGGGGGGAACAGAGGGAGAACAGGCTCCCCATTGAACCCATGTGAGGCTTGATCTCAGGACCCTGAGGTCATGACCAGAGCCATAATCAAGAGTCAGACAGATTTGATTTACTGTCCCTCCATTTCAGCCTAAAGGATTCCATTTATTTTATTTTATTTTTTTACAGGGCAGATGTGTCCCAGTCATGAATGCCCTTGGTGCTTACCTGACTGATGCACCCAAGTGCCTCTCAAATATTCTTTAGTGCACTCTTTCCTCTCTCTCCTCTCCTTGTGGGACTCCTGTAACATGTATGTTGGTATGTTGGATGATATCCCACAGATTTCTGGGGCTGCGTTCATTTTTCTGTTTCCTTGAAAGTGGATCGTCTGAATTGATCTTTCTTCAAGTCAAGATGCTTTCTCCTGCCTGCTCAAACCTGTTGTGGAAACATGGGGGTGAATTTTTCATTTTAGTCCATGTTTTTCTCAACTCCAGAACTCCTATCTGATTTTTTTTTATCATTTCTATCTTTTTACTGATATTCTCTATTGGGAGAGATAACATTCTCAAAATTTTATTTCATTATTTAAACATGGTTTCATTGCCTCTTTAAATATATTTAAAATAGCTGATTTAAAGTCTAACTAGGAGGGGCTCCTGGGTGGCTCAGTTGAGCGTCCAACTCTTGGTTTCAGCTCAGGTCATGATCTGAGCTCAAGCCCTGCATGGGGCTCCCTGCTCTGTGGGGATTCTGCTTCTCCCTCTCCCATGCCCCCTGTTTGTGTTCCTCCCCCATCAAATAAAATAAATGCAATTTTAAAGAGAGATTTATTTATTTGGGAGAGAGAGAGAGCAGTGCCAGTGGACAGGGAGGGGCACAGGGAGAGGGAGAAGGAGAAACAGATTCCCTGCTGAGGACAAAGCCTGAGGCAGGGATCCATCTAACGACCCTGAGATCATGATCTAAGCCCAAGTCAAGAATCGGAGGCTTAACCAACTGAGCCACCCAGATGCCGCTCAATGTTCCTTTATATATATAGGCAAAGATACACACACACTCATATTCTATTGCAGTCATATTATACACTCTGTTGTTTTTTTATTGAACATTATAGCCTGAAACTTTTCAAATTTGTACACAGAGAAGCATCCTCACTCTTTTTTCAATATTATGTTATATGGACAAGCCATAATTTCTTTAACTAACCTCCCACTGATGGACATGCAGACTGTCTCTACTCTCGCTACTTCAAAGAGCACTGCAGTGAATAACCCGGTTTTTGAAACGTGGTGAGCTTGGACCTCGGTGAGGCTGGGTTGGCGGGCAGAGCCCATGAGTGTCCTCACTGTGCTCAGAGGCCTGACAGGCATGACTTGCTGACTCCAAGATTCACCACACAACCACCCCCACCAAACATCCAGTGGTGAGAACAGATCATTTCCTGAGCGCCGGCGATGGACCACCACACACCACCATCTGAGGAGGTCACCAGACTTGGGAAAATCCAACACAGTCCTGCTAAGAGAATCGCTTCAAGGAATCCCCAAGCTTGTTCAATGAAGGGAAGAGTAATGACTGTAATTAGCCAAGTGCACAATTGGAAGGAATTAAGCACATTACAGAAGTGGCTCAGCAGCCTGCGACTAGAGACAGCCCGACCCTGCCCACGAATCACGCCTGCCCATGCTCACAACACGCTTCTCAATGGTGTATTATTTCTCTTTTTCACATTAATTTTCCGTCAACATACTGCCGCATATGGGCATTAGCGACAGAAGCCAAATTGTTGGTTTGACTTTTTTTCTACTTTTAAACTGAGATAGAATTGATACGGAGTAAAAGGCGCAGATCTTAAGCTATGTCACCAGTTTGTATAAATGAACGCAGAACAATTTCTTTCCCTCCAGAATGTTCCTCCATGCCCTCTTCCCAGTCACCCCCCACCTTGCCTTGCCCCAGGCAACTGTTCTAAGACGATTTTATTAAGGAAAAACAGCTAATTCTACAACAGGGATGGGGAGGTAGAAAAGCATGAATCAAAAAAGGGCAGGTAATTCATTCTCCTGTCCTTAAATTCTTGAGTTAGTGTGGGAAGCCATCCTGGTTGCTGAGTATGTATCTGACTTTGTTCTCCCTCAGCCACTGGATACTTATTTAAAACTTTTTTTCGGGTTGGGGGTGCCACCTGGGTGCTTCAGTTGATTAAGAATCTGCCTTCAGCTCAGGTCAGGATCTTGGGGTTCTGGGATAGAGCCTCACCTTGGTCTCCCCACTTAGTGGGGAGTCTGTTTCTCCCTCTGTCCCTCCCCTGCTCCACTCAGGCTATCCATCTCTTTCTCTCTCTCTCTCTCTCTCTCTCTCACTTTCATTCTCTCTCAAATAAATAAATTAAATATTTTTTTAAATTTTTAATTCACCTGTATTTAGAGTAATTTCTAGCTTTGGGCCCCCAGTTCATAGATTAGAGAAGCAGCCACATGCTGGAAACTGGAAGCTGTGAACAGAGCCAAACCGTGTGCCGGCGACTCGCACCCCATCCCTCTGAGACATACAGAACCAGGGTGAAGACAGCAGGGGTGTGAAGAGGGAGTTCGGGAAGGAGAAAAGCCATGTGCCCAAGGCAAGGAAGAAGCCTACAAGGAAAAGAACTGCAGCCTGGAGGTGAGGACAGTCCAAGGGCACACGCAAGGCTCCACTTTGCCAGTGACTGAGGAGGCTGAAGGTCAATGTGAACTTTCAGTTAAAAGCAGAGAAAGCCTGGCTCCCTCAGGGGAAACAAGCAATCCCTGCTGGAGAGCTGGGAACCTTCTGGGGGGAGGGCAGAATGTCCCACTGGTGATTGAACTTAGGGTTTTGTTTTCTTTTTCTGTGCTGGTGCAAGAGATGATCTCAGTCACCTTAGTCGTGGCAAAGCATTTCACCCCGAGAATCCCAGGGGTGTGTGCGTGGGGGAAAGGGTGTGCAGGGAGGCAGTGGTAGGAGCAAGAACAGATAATGGTGGGTATTTCAGCTGACACGGAAAAGCTCGCTGCCTCCCAGTGCTATGGACCCCAAGGAAGTATAAAGTTCAGGAGTTCTACATCCAAGGGGATACCATGTCCAAGGCACCTCTTATGCAGAGTCCCCGGGGCAGCGGGTGCCTGGGTGGGAGTGGGGAGCTATGAATTTAACAGAAGAGCAGAGCTCTGAGATCATGGCTCTGGACCACAGGGAAGGGGTACTGTTGGCCAAGCTCGGAGTGACAACAGGGCAACTGTCCTTTCTGAGGGATCACAGAGACCTGGGGACTCACATGACTGCCAGACTAGAGACCAGTGGTCCCCGCTTGCCTCTGAAGGTCAGACTGACTGTGGCCCCTATACAAGCTGCGTAAGCCTCTGGGTTTGAAAGACGGACTAAACTTGCTGCTAATCAGGCAAATGGGGAATGAAGCTGCTTCTTCATTGGGGAAAATATAAGGCAGGATTGCCCCACAGTCTGACTTTGTGGGGCAATTCAGGCCTCATCTAACCCTGAGATCTCTCTGTACTGAGCTAACACTTCCTGCTTTAATAGCAACTTCTAGAACTTGTGCTCCAGCTAACCTGGGCTGCCACGCTTACTGCTTACTGCTCCCCTGGCCTCCCGTGCTCTCCCTCCACACCTGCAAGCCTCATGCTCCCACGCACTCTCTAAGACCTAATTCCAATGTTACTGGCTACGTGGTGCATCTCTGGCCCCTCAGCCAGCTGCAGCCGGTCTCCTCTAACTGTTACAGGACTGCATTTTAGTACATGTATGCCTCTTTCTCCCATTACATCCGGTAGTGTATGGGAGTTAGGAGCCAACTCGTCTTTTTATATCTAATACATTGTAAACTGTATGATTTGATATTTCCCATAGTGCCTCGTACCTAGGAAGTACCCCTTCTATTTATTTATTTATTTATTTACTTATTTTGAAGATTATTTATTTATTTATTTGACAGAGAGAGATCACAAGTAGGCAGAGAGGCAGGCAGAGAGAGAGAGAGAGAGAGAGAGGAGGAAGCAGGCCCCCTGCTGAGCAGAAAGCCCGATGCGGGACTCAATCCCAGGACCCTGAGATCTTGACCTGAGCCGAAGACAGCGGCTTAACCCACTGAGCCACCCAGGCGCCCAGTACCCCTTCTATTTAAAAAAAAAATTTTGGGGTGCCTGGATGGCTCAGTGGGTTAGGGCCTCTGCCTTCGGCACCGGTCATGATCCCGGAGTCCTGGGATCGAGCCCCGCATCGGGCTCTCTGCTCAGCAGGGAGCCCACTTCCTCCTATCTCTTTGCCTACCTCTCTGCCTACTTGTGATCTCTGTCTGTCAAATAAATAAATAAAATCTTAAGAAAAAAAAAATTGTGGGATGCCTGGGTGGCTCAGTTGGTTAAGCGTCTGACTCAATTTTGGCTCAGGCCGTGATCTCAAGGTTGTGAGATGGAGCCCAGCATGGGGCTCCACGCTCAGTACGGAGTCTGCTTCTCTCCCTCTGCCCCACCTGCTGCTTGTGGGGCCTGCTCTCTCTCAGATAAACAAATAAAATCCTTAAAAAATTGCTTTCAAGGTGCGGTAGGCATTGGGAGTGTCTTCCCAACTCCCCTTGCACTCCCCCTCGCTGTGTAGTCACCACCAGTGCAAGAGGCCTTGCTGTCACCCAGTTCCAGGCCCTATGCCTAAGCCCATCTCAAACCACTTGCCGCAGTGATAGGTTTTTTGGAGGCTGAGCCAATCCGCACCTGTCCAGAGCACTTGGCCCTGGGTGGTCGAACCAGAATAAATTTCAGGACCTGTGCTCAGGGGTTCCTGGAAGCGAGAACCCCACGCTCCCCAGATTTGTTGTCAAGAAATTCCAACTAAGCTGTCGAGTTCCTGCAGAGCCACTGTTTACCAGCATTGGGGACCAGGAAGAAAGCCCGCCTGGAAGGGAATCCAGCCCATGAAGGAGACCAGGGCAGAGAGAATCTGAGAGACAGAGTGGAGCCCTGGTTAAAACCTACTGGAAGCTTGCCCTAACAGTTACCTTTGGAGCCATGTGAAACAATAAATCCTTTCCATGGTTTCTCCTACTTGCCCCCCAAGCGTCATCCTGACCAGTGTACTGGGAATGCAGTACCGTGGTGAGTACTGTGGGCTTGCACACATGTGTGCATGTGCACACACACACACACACCCCACCTTACTGGGAGGCAAATCCCCCCCCCCACCTCCTTTGGTAACAATTAATAAGACAAGGAACTGATGTCTTCTAATAATTTCCTGTGTTAAAAATGATTTTGGGGCACCCGGTGGTGCAGTCTGTTGGGTGGATGCCCGACTCTTGGTTTCCGCTTGGGTCATGATCTCAGGGTCGTGAGATCAAGCTGTGTAATAGGCTCTGTGCTCAGTGAGGGCTCTCTTTGAGATTCTCCCTCTCCCTCTGCCCCTCCCCTGGGTTGTGCACGCATGTGTGCTCGCTCTCTCTCAGATAAATAACTGATGTCTTTTTAAAAAAATGATTATGCAATGTTAACCTGAATTCTTAAGACTATCCCAGACTCTAGCATCTGTTAACAAATTATAAAAATTTTTTTCCATTAAAAAAATCAGTAGAGGGATGCCTGAGTGGCTCAGTTGGTTAAGCTTCTGCCTTGGCTCAGGTCATGATCCCAGGGTCCTGGCATCTAGTCTCATATCAGGATCCTTGCTCAGCAGGAAGCCTGCTTCTCCCTCTGCCTGACAGTCCCCCTGCTTATGCTTGCTTTCTCTCTCTCTCTCTCTCTCTCCCTCTCTCTGACAAATAAAATATCCTTAAAAACTTTAAAAAAATAAATATATTGTTTGTGACCCTTTTTAGTAAAAGTAATAAAATCAGCTTGGGTTTAAAGTATATTTACTTGTTTTTAGTAATGTCTACACCCGCTGTGGGGCTCGAAACCTCTTCCTACTGAGCCAGCCCGGCGTGCCCCAAAGTCAGCTTCTACCTTAATGTGAAGTTTGTACTTTTCAACATTTTCCTCAAAAGGTGAAATGGGGTTCTAATACTTGGGAGGAGATACTGACATTTTTCTCGATTAATCCCGTGCCTTGACGCTATTTACAACTTTAAGATCTTCCCAACCTGCTTGTTCACTTGCTTTCTTGGCGCGCGTCCCTGGGCGTCTTCTCTGGGGGCCGAGCTCCTCGTGAGCTGGGACCCTGTCTTGCATCTCCAGTCTCTTTCGTAACCCCCTGCTGTCGGGAGCCCCAGCGCCGGTGCTCGGTGGATAGACCGTGGAAATTTCCACAGCAGCTGCTCGGCCCCGGCTCCCCCCACCTGGGACCTGGCCCGAGAGTCCTACCAGCCCAAGGACACTGAGCCTGGCACTGGTCAGGCCCTCAGTCTATTTATGACTTTTTATCTCAGGGTTTGTGCCTTGGTACTTTGCACTCAGGAAACCTCCCCCTCTCCACACCAGTCAACATGCATGCTTATCTGGAACAGAGGAGAAGAGCGCGTCTGATAAACCCTCTCCCTCCGCGGCCCGGCCGCGTGCATGGCCCCAACATCTCCAGGCTTTCAGCTGGGGGACTAAATCCTTCGATCCAAATGAAGGACATTTCTGACATTCAGACAAGATAGCTTTATGACCCTAATGAGCCTACTCCTGGATCTGTTTCTTGAGTGCTTGTCTTCACTGGGGAATGTTTATCTCCTGGGGGCAGGGCGGGACGGGACCTCTTCCTGACTCGCACCATCCATACGCCTGAGCTCTGAGCATTGACCCCTCAAGGGCTCTGTGGGAGCCGCTCAGGGAAGAGTTGAGTCCAGGAGCGCCCGGGAGCCCCCGGGGCCGGAGGAGCTGGCCCCTTTCTACCCCAGCTCTCTCCTCCCGGACAAGGAGCGAGAACAAGGGGCCGGAAGCCAGAGACCCGTGAACAGGGCAAAGCTCTGCCAGGGCACCAGGTCCCTTAGCTACATGACAGACCCTCTCAGGCCTCAGTGTTCTGAGGCGCTAAATACCTGACTACCTACTTAATCCTTAGTTTTACCTTATGATATTATGATTTTTTTTTTAGCAATGGTTAGGTTGATGGCATAACTCAGATGTCAGCTGAAGCCTCCCTAAAGAAAATGGGTTCACATGTCCCCTCTACATCCCGTGGGACTCCAAATCCTCCCCCAAAAGTTTGGCCAGGGTAGAAGGTAGAAGAAGGCTCCCACCCACGTGGTCACCTCTGGCCCTGAGCTCTGGCAGCTGCCAAGTCCCGTCAGTCTGCGGGCCGTCCTGCTATCGGCAGGCTGACCCGGCCAGAGCCGGCCAAGCCCTTGAGGGGAATGGCGGATCTCTCTGCCGGCTGCACCATTAGACACCTCTGCTCCCTAGGATTCTTCGGTCATCCCTGCCTCTGAGGGCTTCTACCAGCTGTCTCCCCTCATGGGGTGGTCCAGTTTTTTTTCCCTGTCCTCCCCTGCCCATTTCTGCTAAATTCTTGCCACAGGGACAGTTCCATTTCCTAGAAAGCAGAGAAAATGAAGAGGAGCACCGTTTTGGATCAAATTCCACGCAACCAGGGGTGCGTGTCTGTGAGGTGAAGCGAGAGAAAGCTCCCGGTCATCCAGGAGTCTGGGATAGCTAGGGGAGGGCCTCCGGGACGCTCAGGTGTGTGCCAAGACTTAGGACAGAGAATCCCATGATATTTGGAGAAAACATAAGTGTCACTGAGTTCATGATCCAAGAAGAAAGGAAGGATAGCTCAAGCAGGACTAAATGAAGTTCTAAATTGCAGAAGGTCCCAAAGAGGGGAAACCACCAAACACAACAGTAGGTAGGTGAATGGATCAGCAGGTATGCAAACCCGTTGGCAAAAGTGCTGGCATCTTCATCACAGGACTTCCGGGGTTGCCCTGAGGGATGTGGCCATTCCACAGAGCAGGTTGTCATGGGCCAGGCCTGGCAGCGGGTACGGGCTCTTCCACTCATGTGCCATCGGCGGGCAGTTAGTCACACGGCCGGCCACCCAACCGTGGGGGTCTGGGGGGATATAGTTCGGGTGTGTGCTTAGAAGCTGGAGAAGAACACAGATTTTGTCCAGTGGTTGGCAGTCTCCGCTACATGCTGGTTCCACTGTCCTCACTAGGGTGAAAGAGACACCAGCGTGGAAAATGGAAGAACCACGTGGGGAAGAAGAGCTGAAGCTCCGAGGACAGCAGGAGGCAGCAGGACGGCCTGGGATGAATGTACCGAGCGGACTCGAGACCAGCTGACCGCAGAAGTGCTGCTGGAGGACCGAGGGCCGCCCTGATTTCAGAAAGGCTGGGAAACTGGGATCACAGAAGCAACCTTCTCGAACATTTGGAAGAAAGCATGGGCCACGAAGAGCCAGCATGTGGTGCAGGCCAACTTTCTGTCCTCTCTTGCAAGAATACACTCTAACGAGGTTCCTATCCTTAGACTTACTAATACCCCTTCTTCAGGAATCAATGCCAATTATGAACAAAGCTATTTCGGACCAAGACGTGTTATTGACGCTTTATTTGCAATAGCAAAAAAACTTTGATACAACCCAAAAGTACAGCAGTAGGGGGATGGTTGTGCAAAGTATTAGTCACTAACATAACGAACTATACCACAGCATTTCAGACTGTTTGGAAAGAATGTTTAATAAAAGCAAGTACTTATGAAATGCTGTTAATGAAAAAAAGTCAAGCTGCAAATGTGAGAGAAGGTACACTCTCAGAGATGGGAAAGATACCACCACAGAAGGAAGAGGAAGGCGCGGTGCCGGACTGGGGGGGGGGGGGCGGCGGTTGTCTCCAGTGGCCACATTGCGGGTCATTGTTAATTTCCTCGACGTGTTTTCCTGCATTTTGCCACCACGGGCATGAACGACTTCTACAAATAGAGGAAACAACTATTTTCTTGAAGAAACAATCACCAGGCTTGCAGTGCAGGGCAATGGCACGTATGTGGGATGTGTGGATCTCAGAGGGCATCTGGCAAAGTCCGCCATTCTGGAAGTGCAACTCGATCTCTCTACATACAGATGGCTGATAAGCACAGAACAAGCCTCTTTAGTCTAGAGTTGGGTCTCCAGTGCCAGGAGCAGCCCCTGTTCTGCTCAGAATCTTTGCCTCTGCATCAGGAAGACCTCTAGATGTGCACTGTCCCATGTGGGATCCGTTAGCCATATGTGACTATTAACACTTAATCAGGGATCCATACAATTTATAACCCAGGTCTCAGTCACACTACCCTTATTTCGGGGACTCACGAGCCACTTATGTAGGTACCACGGTGTGCAGCTTAGCTGTAAAATGCTGATCCAGGCGTAATGCCTGTCAGTTTTGCAGAGGGGACCAGCTTCTTCACCACCAGCCTCCCAGAAATTCACCGTGGGCTGGTACAACAACGCAGGTTTAATCAGATGAACTTGAGCAGATATAAACATACAATCTGGAGTCTCTAAAATATACTTGCTGGTGTATGGCAGAATTGTGGGGGAATTCATTTTGGTTAAAGACCAGCTCCATATAGATCTATGGGATAATGCATCTCCCCCAAATGATGCGCTCTTGGGCTGAATTAATGAAGTAGAGGGCTTGGAACGAGGGTCAGATCACACGGAGAGTGTCAGTGTCTTTCCCTCAGTGGTGTTTTCAGAACTGGAATTGGTGCTAATGATTGAAGGGGAAAAAAGCAGTTTGTGTCACTAGGCACTGCTATGGGTTTAAGCAGATCCCAGCTGCCTAGGACAGGAAAGCCTGGTAAAAGCTCAGCTGCTAGGTTTTAGGGCGTTGAGCCTTGTTTACCAAAATGATGAGTCACAGGGGTAAAAGAAAGGGCAAACCTGGTGAGAAGCTGCAAACCAGTGCTTGGGCTGGCGGGGGTGGGGGGTGGGGGGTGGGAGGGGGACACCGGGAGACAGGGCAGAGCAGCAGCCGGGAACCTAGTGAGGCTGAAGATTCTAGAGCAACACCACTGGAGCTATAAAAAACAGCTGTCATCAGAAGTCTTGATGGGAAAATTTTGTTATTGTGTGTCAAGAACTTTCTATCCTGTGACCTTGTCCAAAAAAGGAAAATTCTTCTGTTTTTTGATAATGCGTGACTTCCTACAAGGGTAAGTATTGTATGATAGTGGAGTGGATAGAATGGTGTTCAGTTTTGAGTATTACAGTGCAAAAGGGTTGCCGAGTTACCTAACGCAAAAGAAAAAGTGGATAAAGAGTGGATAAAGCTCCAGGAACAATGAAGACCAGAGGATGTGAGAAGTGAAACTGAGTGTGTGCCCCAGGGAGGAAGGGGAGGAATGGGAATCGGGCGGCAGCTTGAGACAGGGAGGACTGTCCAGCAGGTGGCAGGGGCCGTGGGAAGCAGCACTGAGGGGTGGAGATTCCAGAGCCAGGCTGATCTGGCTGATCTGGCGTCCTGGTGCTTTCTAGCCTTGTGACCTTGGGCAGATCACTCAGCTCTTCTAAACCTCAGTTCCTTCAGATTCAGGAGATAAGGACGTTTGCATAGTGTTATTGCGAGAATTAAATAAGATAATGCACACTTAGTGCTTATGACCGTGCCCGGCGTGCAACAAACACTTCCCCACTGTTACCTGCTGCCTGTGGTGGGGACAGAGTGCCTTGTCACTGGATATCCTGACAGAATCATTATGATCACTAATGGAAAGAGTCACAGGACAGACTACTGCATAGTTAGGAGGTGTTGTGCTGATACTAACCACCTAAAAGTTAAAAGGGATCGTGTGCAAAGGTCCTGTGGTTGATCAGTCTGATCAACTCTGGAACAATCAAAGTTGAACAGTTTCTTGACCCTGTGCCTTCTCTGAGCCTTTAATATACGACCTTGAACTTTAAATGCCCTGTCATCCTTGGCCACAGAGCCCTTTTTCACAAAACATATTGAAGGAAGAAAGCATTTCAAGGGCACTTTAGAAAACACTGAAATCAATGACCTGAGGTCCTTTCAGACTCTGGCATCTGAAAAAGTTATGAATTTCAAATGCAGTTTCCATTTGAATGTTTCCAAGTTACTGTTTATCGAGCACTTACCAGAAGACAGGCACTGATTTAACCCCTTTAGAGACAAAAAGCCATATGATCCTCGGGCAAACTCACGACATTCTCCCTCATCCCCTTTTTACTGGCGCCAGAGGGAGGGGATACTGAGACCAGGGTGAAGCCAGTTGGCCCAAGGTCACTGAGCTAACACCCAGTGGAACTAGGACAATAACCAGCCTGCTCCTTGCTAGCTATATACTGAGGACAAAATCCAGCCTGGGGTTGCCATTAAGGCAAGAGGGAAGGAACATGGCGCCGCAGCCGGAGTCTTGGGCCTTGGAGACCCGTCTTGCAGGTTTCAATGGCATGATCTTTGTACCGACCGACACTGGAGCCCACTGTCTGGGCCAGGGAGCTGTACGGTTGTTAGGAGAGGAGAGGCCGAAAGGAGGGGAGGGGATTATCTGTGTGGCATGGCCACAGGCTTCCTTTCTCATTGCTAGAGGTGATGAGAAGCGAAACCCCAGGTTTGTGTGAAATCTGTGTATACCCCTTCCCCACCAGCTTCATGCAGGACGAGATAAAGGGGAGGTGGGGCTCCTCTTCTCACTCTCTCTCCTCCCCTCTTCCATGCGTGGTAACAAGGGGCGACTTTCCAGTCAGGATGCCCTTCCCTTGTGCGCAAGATGAGGAGAACTACCTCTTACAGGGTGAGGCTGAGAATCTGGAAAAGTAGCTTCTCGGCTCGGCTACTCACGATGACAAGTGAGACTCATTCATGGACCACAACAGCCCCGGCCCTGGGATCACGTTCTGGCCTGGGCCTGTGATTGTTTCAGGCCTCTCCCGGCTCCCCGGCTCAGAGCACGGAGCAGGCCAGCCACAGCCCACTGGGCAGAAGCCCAGAGCTGCAGGTGGCACCCCGCAACCCGGCTCCGGGAAGACTCTGCTGCCTCCGTGTGGCCATCCCGCGCGGGCGCCAACAGAACGGGCCGGACCAGACGCGGACACTCCAGAGCAGAGTTACAGGAAGAATCCAAGACTCCCCTGGGTTTCCTGCAGCCCCAGAGAGCAGCGCCCTTCCTGCACCCCCACGATGGGCGCAGGATCCCGCAGATGGGTGGGGACGGAACGACTGATGAGGTCCCACAGTTGGTGGCTCCTACGGATAGAGGTCACTTCAGTTAAAACCAAAGCAGACGAACAATCCAAAAAGGAAATTAAGAAAATAATGCCATTCACAACAGCATCAAAAAAAAAATGAAATGCTTAGGAAGAAAATTAACCACAGAGGTGAAAGGCTTGTATGCTGGAAACCACTAGAAGAAATTAAAGAAGATATAAGGATACAGGTAGATATCCCACGAGCATGGATTAAAGAACGTTAAGGTGTCAGTATTACTTAAAGCAATCTGTAGATCCAATGTAATCCCTATGAAAATCTCAATGACATTTATTTTTTGCAGAGATAGAAAAAAATCCTAAAATTCAGTGTCTCAAGGGACCCCCAAATAGCCAAAACAAAACAATCTTGAAAAAGAAGCAGAGACACCCCACACTTCCTGATTTCGAACTTTCTATAAAGCTATTGAAACAACAGTGTGGACAGACCAATGGTACAGAACAGAGAACCCGGAGATGAACTCAATGTGAAGCGTCAAACAATAAGGCATGTCAGGACCACTGAACGGGGAAAGGACAGTCTCTTTGACAAATGGCGCTGGGAAAACCGGATCTCTGCATGCAAAAGAATAAAGATGGACCCTAATCTTACATCATATGCAAAAATTAGCTCAAAATGGATTACATAAGACCTCAAACCATAAGACTCCTAGGGAAAAAAACATAGTGAAAAAGCTTCATGACATCGGACTTGGCAATGGTTTCTTGGCCATGAACCCAAGCACACAGTTGACAAAAGCAAACATAAACATAGACAAACGGGACTTTATCATTCTGAAAAACTTCTGTGCATCAAAGGAAACTATTAAGAGTGCAAAGGCAACCCACAGAATGGGGGAAAACACATACTTTTTAAAAAATATTTTCTTTTTTTCTTTGTCAGAAAGAGAGAGAGAAAGAGCACAAGCAGAGGAAGTGGCAGAGGGAGCGGAAGAAGCAGGATCCCCACTGAGCAGGGAGCTGGATGGGGGGCTTGGTCCCAGGACTCTGGGATCATGACCTGAGGTGAAGGCAGATGCTTCGCCAACTGAGCTGCCCAGGCACCCTGGCAAAATACATAATATTTTTTAAAAGATTTTATTTATTTATTTGACAGACAGAGATCACAAGTAGGCAGAGAGGCAGGCAGAGAGAGAGGAGGAGGCAGGCTCCCTACTGAGCAGAGAGCCCGATGCGGGGCTTGATGCCAGGACCCTAAGATCATGACCTGAGCTGAAGGCAGAGGCTTAACCCACTGAGCCACCCAGGCACCCCAAAATACATAATTTGATAAGAAATTAATACACAGGGGCGCCTGGGTGGCTCAGTTGGTGAAACGTCTGACTCTTGATTTTAGCTCGGGTCATAATTTCAGGGTTGTGAGATCGAGCCCCATGTCAAGCTCCATGCTGGGCATGGAGCCTACTTTAAAAAAAAAAAAAGTTAATACCTAGAATATGCAAACAGCTCCTACAACTCAACAACAAAAAATCCGATTTAAAATGGGCAAAGGACTCGGATAAGACATTTCTCCAAAGGAGATATATAAATGGCATACAAACTCATGAAAAGATGCTTGACATTAGTCATCATCAAGGGAATGTATACCCAAAGCACAAAGAGCTACCGTCTCACAGCTGTTAGGATGGACACAGTCAAAAAGAAAATCACAAGTGCTGGAGAGGATGTTGAGAAAGGGGAACCCTCGTGCATGGGCAGTGGGATTGCAAACTGGTGTAGTCATTGCCTAAACAGAATGGAGGCTCCTCAAAAAGTTAGATGAAACTACTCCAGGATCCAGCCCCCCCCCCCCCCCCGGGTCTATACGCAGAAGGACTGAAAGCAAGATCTCCAAGAAGTTTCTGCACATCCATGCTGCCTGCAGCAGCGCTTACAGCGGCAAAGATGCTGTGCAGACCAGACATCCATGGACGGATGAATGGAGGAAGAGAATGTGGTAGGTCAATACCATGCAATATGAATCAGCCTTCAGAAGGAAAGAAACGCCATCACAGGCCAAGATACACATGACCCCGGAGGACACTATGCTGAGTGAAGTCGGTCAGCCCCCAAAACACGAATCCCGCACAATTCCACGTATAGGAAGGATCTAGAGCAGCCAGGATCATACAGACAGCAGGATGGTGGCTGCCAGGGGCTGGGGGAGGGAAACAGGAAGTCGCTCACTGGGTAGAGTTTCAGTGTTGCAACATGAGAAAGTTCTGGAGACCTTCCTGGCAACTGGGTGAGCTGTCTGACACTATCCCAGGGCAAGTGTGAGATGATTAAGATGATACATTGTCAGGGACAGGGTTGTCCCAGGACCCCAGGCACAACCCCCCCCCCCCCCCATCACACAGGCACTATTCCCAGGAGAAGAGAGCAGCAGCCCACAAAGCTGAGCTGGCCAGTTTATTTTCTAACGCTGAGCCAAATGGGGCGGAAAGGTAAGAAAGTTGCCGTAGCAGGTGCTGGTGCTTGCCAACATACGTAGAGCCTTCCCCGCTCCGCTCTCATTCCTGCCTCACAACACAGCTGTGATTCTACGCAGGTGCCCATCCTGCCCCCATGAGACTCAGGGTCACGTCCCAACTGGTGTTTGCTGGCCCTGACAGCCCCACACTCATCACCTAGGGAAGAGACACAAATCCCACCAATGGGATTCAGGGGGAAATCTGCCTGGGGCAGGGGCCAAGAATGATTTTCACCAACCTCAAAAAATGACATGGGAAGGTTCATTCTTCCCCTCTCCTTCCCCTCGGCTCTGCACACCTGGCTCTGTGCAGGGGGCAGGAATGCTGGAGAGGGAGATGGGAAGAATGAGGGAATTATCGATGGGATTTCACTGAACTGAATAAACCAAACCAGACCAGTGTACCCCATTCTTGTCACAGGAGAGAAACTCCCAACTGCGTGAGCCCCCTGGAGCCCAAACTAAGCCAAGCTTCACTAGTTTAACCAATTTGTGACCCTCCACCAGGGCGTGAAGGTGTCTGCAGCCCAAGTGTCCAGAACATCTGACTTCTTCACACCTGCGCACACAGGGTTAGCTGAGTCCCCCCGCCGCATCCCGCAGCGGGGCCTCCTGGAGTCAGGGAGGCTGGCCTCCCCACACGCACGGACACCCCTCCCCAGCTCTACTCTGCCGCTGGTTTTGCCACCCTCCTGCCTCTGGCCTGGGCTTCTGGAAACTAAAAATTCTCTCAGTGGACCAGACTCCAAGCCCCTTGCGACCAGACACTTCTCTTTTCTGCATCTCCACGCTGCCTGGTTTACACCAAGGATGGGTACGTTCTTTAGGATGAATCCGTTAATTGCCTCCTGCAAACAGAGCAGATCATGCCCAGAAGAGTCCCCATCCATGGTGACGAGTCCCCCTCCACCCAGACTAGCCCCTGCAAACTACCCTGGACACACAGGGATCCCAGTAGGGCCAAGCCTGGGGCAGCGAAGTCCTCAGCAGGGGGCCAGGGTAGGCAGAGCGCCCCCTGGGGGGAGGGTCCTGCCCTCCCTTCTCCCAGAGTTCTGTATCCCTCACCCACCTTGTATTTCATTCTGGTTCAGAAATCACGGCACTTTAGTCGACAGCGGGAGCAGCCTTGTCCGAGCTTCTAAAAATCATTAAAATGACTCAGCCGTGGAATCCCTAATGTGTGGGTGTTTAAGATTTTATGAGAAAGAGAGAGTGTATGAGTAGGGGGAGCAGAGAGAAAGAGGAGGGAGGAAGCAGGGGGAGCAGAGGGAGGAGGAGAAACAGACTCCTTGGTGAACGTGGAGCCTGACGTGGGGCTCGATTCCAAGACCCCGAGATCACGACCTGAGTGGAAACCATCAGTCGGATGCTTAACCGACTGCGCCACCCAGGCGCCCCTGTCACTACTATGTTTTATGTCTTTCGCTTTATGCATGAGAGACACTGAGGCCCAGAGAGTGGAATCGGCCAGCAGGCGGCGGCTACTGGTGGCAGACTAGGAATCAGCCTTCAAGGCACCAAACTCCCATGTGTTTGATTGTGTTCGCTCTCCTCTTGTTAGGGAACTGTGACCCGAGGAGAGTCCCACCTGCGCGATGGGTTTACTTTAGGAAAGCCTTCGTTGCCTGATGAGAAGAGAGGGGGCCCCAGGTTATGTGGGGGCGGAGCTTGTCTCCACCTGCCCCCCACCCCATAAGCTCACCTGGAGCGGGCCTGGGAGAGGAAGCCAGGTGGGAGGGGGGGGGGGGCGCCCCTGAGCAGCCCCGCCCTCCAGGTCCGCGGTGCACAGAGATGGGGTGGGGGTCATGCTCAGCGCCCTTCCTGGTTCCTCATCCACAGGTCCCAGCCTTGGCCGTTTGAGAAGATGTAAGAGAGGAAAGGAGGAAGTGGACCGCTGCGACGACCATGGAGAACACGGATGGGATTCTGGGAATCAAAGTGCCTTTGTTTTTCCCGGGAGATCTGAGAAGACGTTGCCTGTGTAAAAAGTGACAAGCCCGCTGCGGTTGGGGAGCAGGTGGAGAGGAAGGGTTTGGGAAGTTTTAGAAACGATCCGCTTTCCTCACACACAGAATCCTGTAAGCGTGTCCCAGTGACCAAGCCAGCTGGACACGGGGTGGCCGTCCCTGCGCAGCCCAGGCAAACAGCAAGCCCCCCTGCTGCAGCGTGTCGGTCACAGTGACGACACCCCAGTTAGAACCACATGATGGCTGGGGCTCCCGGCCTGCTCAGTCCGTGGAGCGACTCTTGATCTTAGGGTCATGAGTTCAAGCCCATGTTGGATAAGAAGCTTACTGAAAATAAAAATAAAAATATAGAATTGCCCCAAAATAAAACGCTGTGAAACTGAAAGATAGGTTGTAGAGTGTGGGCGGGGAGGGGACCCCAAGGGATGGAGAGCAGAAGGGAACTGTTCGGAGAAGACTAGAACAGTCCGAGCAATCTGACCAAGGTCTCAACGGATGAAACTCCTGCAGAGCGAGAGCAGAAGAAATCCAAGGAGAACGTTCCCTGACTGTGAGCAGACACACAGCTTCTGTGGCAGGACGGCGGGGTTGCGGACCATGGGGGTGAGGAACTCTGGTCCCCGGCTTCTGGAGTCCTCAGCACACATACTGTGCGGGGTGCATCCACGGCACAGAGTCTGCGGGCCCGGTGAGGTCACACCTCAGCTCCTTTCCCTCCCTCACCACGCAAATGCTGTAATTCCTATCCAGGTGATGTTAGCACACCTCCCGGTGCACGAGGATGAAAGGTATTAACCACATGAACTCACGTAGCACGTGCCTGGGGGATGGTCCGCTGCTGGCATCGCCTCTCTCCGAGAAGTCCCTGGCCACTGCCTCAGGCCCAAAGGCGCCCCATGTCTCCCCATCCCCGCTCCCGGACTGCCTCACAAACCACTGCCAAGCCCTCTGGCCATTCACTCGGACTGGATCTTCCCTCTCCACCGCCATACGAAGCTGCCCGGAGGTCCTGCGTCCGACATGTGACCCTTCCTGAACAGCCAAGGGGAAAATGAGGATTTGCAGGGCCCTTCCTTCCCAGTAGATGGCCCAGGACACCCCCTCCTCATTAACTCAGAAGAAACCCCCATTTCCGGATCACAGGCCACAGGGGCGTTTCTGCACTGGATGGCTGGTCAGCTTGCGCTCCTGGGGGCCTGTGCTGCCTGAAGCAGGAGACGCAGGGGCCGCAGGTTTGGACCCCATCCTGCATCACTGCAAGGCACGGGTGGGCACCCCGCCTTGCCTGGATGGCAGCATGGCTCACCTCCGGCTCTCTCTCCCACCTCATTTTACTTCCAAGATGACCGTCTACCTTGGTCCCCCTGGTTACCACCCAAAGCCCATTCCCACTTCCAGGACCCCGGGAATGGACATGCTCAGGAGGACCCCCAACCTCTCTTTTCCCCAGGAACTTCTCTGTTCCACCCACTTCGCGAGGTGTTGGCCTGGGAAAGCTCACATACCTGTGGGACAGGATGTACCTACCTGTGGGCCGCTCCCCCGGCCCAGGGAAACCTGGCAATGTCTGGACAGTTCTACAAGATGGCACAGAAAGGGGAGGCTGTTCAATAAAGAGGGCTACAGATAGAGACAAATAAAACTCAGTCCCTCACCAAATACAATACATACACCTAAGTTTCATATGTATAAAATATCCTCATAGGAAAATTAAAAATGTTTTAAAGATTTATTTATTCATTTCAGAGAGGGGGGAAGGGCAGAGGAAGTGAGAGACTCTCAAGCAGACTCCCCACTGAGCACAGAGTACTGAGCACATAGTACTGAGTACTTCGTACAGAGTACTGAGCACAGAGCCCTATGTGGGGGCTCGATCGCAGGGCCCTAAGATCATGACCTGAGCTGAAAACAGAGTCAGATTTGTAACCAGCTGAGCCACCCAGGCACACTGAAAATTAAAATTTAAGCTTTTAGGAAGCCTCAAGGGTAGGGAAGGATCACTCAAAGAAGCCTCAAAGGCATACGCCACCAAAGATAAAGGATGGACATATATAATAACAGGAACATTCAAACGCGACTTTGGAGCCAGGGCAGACCATGAGGGAGATAAGTCACCGCCTGGGAAGCACGTTCAAAATGCCTGTCATTGACCAGACGTTAGCATCTCTCCGGAACATATATTTTTAACAGACGTAAATACCCATAAGGAAAAGGCAAGTTGTCCCAATGGAAAGTGCGTGAAGGATAAATAGATAGGGGAACTCGGCACAGCCAGAGCATACGATGAGACAAGGCTCAGGCTCGGGGCAGACTCAAACCTCAGGGACAGAACCCCCACCCGATCAGCAAACATGAAAAATCCGAAGATGCCGAGTGCAGGTCCAGCTGGGGAACCGGGGGGATCCTGCCGGAGGACAGAGGGTCCCAGGACCTTGGGGAGCAAGCACGACCATGCCGTCAGCGAGGGGACCACACTCACCCGGGGTGCCTGAAACAACTCTCCCCGCAGTCTGATTCTAACCCAGACACCCCACCACACCCACGGCATCTGTCCACAGCATAACAGGTGCATGGCGGTCGGTCACACAACGGAATGTGAAACAGTTCAAATAACTGAACCAGAGCTTCATTTACGTCCATGAATTTCTCAAGAACCAAATATGAACATTTCAGAAGTCGTCAAGTGAGCACGGTGTGGGATGTATCGTTTCTGCCGAGTGTAAAGAGCGCGCCGGCACGCAGAGCCGTGCTGAACGTGGAGGGACGGATGTGAGCTGCGTTGGGGACAGCAGAAGGTGGGTAGATGGCCCTGGGGCTGCAAATGGGACTTTGGGATGATAAGGTTTTATTTCTAAAAACAAATCTGGAGCAAATACGGAAAAACACTAGGACTAGTTGGCGGATGACATGGGAGTGGGGGGCTTGGCTCGTGCATCCCGTTCTCTGTTCCTTCCAGAATATCTGAATTATCTTTCTGTCCTCCCCCCCACCCCATGCTCGGTGTCAGGGTCCCAGACTCCCAGCCCCTGACACGGCCTCCCCAGGCTGGGGCTCCTCAAGTAGCTGTTTCCCCACAAGGGGTTGCACTCTGGGGCTGCTCACATTCACCGGCTTTCCCGTCTTGGCCCTTCCTCGTGGGCACCATTCCTCTCTCCTTCCTGGTGGGTTGCTGGGACATGGCGCCCTCCAGCCTCTGCCTGAGCCCCTAAATGTGGCTTGCACCCCAGCCCCGGGGCCAGTCCTCTGACAAAGACGTCTCCACACCTAACAAATCAGAACTTACCAAAGCTCATCTTTGGGGACCCCCCACCCCCCAACTACTGTTTTGGTTGCCAAACTGAACAAGTTAACCCCAGGTCTTCCTCACCTTTACCACCCGGGGCCAGCCCTCTTCTTCTGAGACCCCAACCTACTACCGGCTTTCCGGGCTGTGATGCCATCACCCTGGGCTCTGACCATGACCATGAGTCAGTCAGCAACGGCTGATGCCCAGATCCCAGAAAACACCACTGCTGCCCGTCTGCAGCTGGCCTCCGGGCTCCCACATTCCCTCCGCGCTTCTACCAACAGTCCAGGGAATGGCAAGCTACACCAAACATCAAAACAGTTATTTCTCTCACAATGGATTGCCAGCTGCTTGGCTCTCATGCCATTTGGGAAATGCAGACGCAGGGCTACCGGTCAGAACTGCAAACCGGGCCCTGCATTGGCTCAGTGGCTGCCCGGCCACGCTGCCCTGCACCACCAGTGGCCACCAGCCCTGCCCTGAGCACCCGAGCCCCGGCCAGATGCATCACTGAGATTCTCTCCCTGGCCTGGGACCATGGGGCAGGAAAGGGAGAAGCCGACCGGTCCACGTCCCTGGTCACAGCGCCCAGAGATGGACACGGGAGGGATGACAGTGGGTTCCAAACGTGGGCCCCTTCCCGGCCTCCCACAGTGCACTGGTTTGCCAAGGAGTGATGCTGCTTGTCTTGGCTCTTGCACAGCCCGGCTCAGGAAGCCCTGGACGTGGAGAAAAGAGTACAGACAGACAGGAGCCGTGAACCCTCTCCTTTGCAGTGGGGCGAATCTTCCCCCCGTCCTCTCCCCACACACCCTCCCAGGCGAGGTCACGAGACGCAGCGAGCCGGGTCCACACCCACACACATGCCCAGGTCCAGCATTCCAGGAAGATTCACCTATTTATTGATATTAAGCCACTTCCCAGCAGTAACTGCTGTAACAAGAACAGGACTTGGTTTCTAAAGGTAATAAAATAACGATGACATCACAGACAAAGCGTTGGGGACATTACACGCAGGGCAAACTGGCTTTCTTCTCCTGCCAGCGCGGGCAGGTGCTAGGTGCCATCCCGAGCACGAGCTCCTGGTCCCTTCCTTCGCTTGGCCCTCGAAGCATCCTGGGCTGTGGTGTGGGGTGGGCGACCTCGCCACACCCGCCCCACGTGGCCCAGCGGTCCAGGGCGCGTCCCAACCAACTCCCGGTGCTTCCAGCCAGTGAGCCTGGGTCAGATGACAAAACCACTAGCACCAGAAAGTTGGTTCTTCCTCTTCGCCAAGTAAACACGACACTTCTTTTCTTTTTCTTTTAGGAAAGAAAAGTCTTAAAAATATATGGCACTAGAGTGTAGAACTACGTGAGGGCCCCCACGACAGCCTCCCATGGCTGCCGGCCCCGTCAGATGTAGAGCTGATGAGAAGCCAAGGTGTCCATGAACGGACGCACCAGGTTGTCGGTGGAGAAGTAGAAGATGAGCCCGAACGTGATGGAGATGGGGAGGGCGGGCAGCGCCTTCTTGAACACAGCAAGCAGCAGGAGGGTCAGACACAAACCCTGCGGGACACGGAGGGGAGGGGGGTGGTGACCGCCGGTGCGGGTGGCGGGCAGCGGCTGAGGTCCAACCCCCGGGCTCTGGCGTCCGCAAGGGACGGGTCGGACAACAGCCCCGGACACCCGATCTTCCTGGGGCCTCTCGAAGCTCTGTGCCGCGCCAGAGTGGGGGGCGCTCACTCCGTCTAACACCTCTATGCTCTCGCGGGAGCCTCCCGACTCCCAGACCACCGCCCCATCTGGCAACAGCAGTGACATGCGTGACCAGTGGCCGGCGGCCTCCCCTTAAGGGAAGTGTATTTGTAAAGAGCTGCACAAGCTCCATGGAAAGGCCGGGGAGGGTCTCGGCAGTTAGTACCTCGAGGAAACCAAAGATGCCATGTGACCCATCCCCTTGGAAGTGGCCGACGTCCTGTCCCGCCCTGGCCAACAGGGCAGTGGTGCAGGGAGGGGACAGGGATTAGAAAAGCTGCCCTGTCCCCGGGGAGGGCAGGCCTTCAGGTCAGTCTGGGGGTCTGCTACCCGATCCCTGACATGCCCGGGGCCACCCGGCTTCACGGGGCTGGAACGTGGAGCACACGCTGCTTGGAGCTTCTCGGATGCAGTCCTCCTGGGGCACTTCCCGCATCGTGGGTGTCTGGCCACACCGAGTCACCACTGGGGTTCAAAGTGACAGGGCCCTCCCTGTCTCACAGACATCGTGAGACCGCACACAATGTCAGCCAAGCCTCGGCGCGGCCACATGTGTGGTCCGTGATGCCGGAGTCCCTCAGCCACACCTGCCCGGCCCGGACCCTCCTGTAAGCCTGGTCTCCTCTTGAGGGGCTTCCTGGCAGTCCTGCCCAGCCCCCACCATCCTGCCCCTCCAAGGGACAGCAGCCTCTGAAACTCTCCTTGGATCCAGGATCCCCCCCCCCAACCCGGGGAGACAGGGCAGGGTACACTCAGCCCACTCACAATGAGGATGGCCACGAAGCATGCCAGCGTGGTGTTCCAGTCCCCGCTGCCCGTGGCTGCCGCCTTGCCCACCAGCACGCTGTAGAAGATGAAGTCCCCCAGGCCGAGCTTCACGCCCCCTGTGCAGGGAAGACAGAGCGAGCCCCTCAGCGTCGGGAGCCCCAAGAGGAAGGGGTGAAGGCAGAGGCCAGCCCACAGCCTAGCTGCTCTGCCTGCTCCAAGGGATCCAGGGGACCCGGGACCTGAGTCCTGAGGCCCGTGGGGTCCAGACAGGGCAGGGTCGCTGCCAGCCCACCTCACCTGGCCTCTGGGGCAGGGACCGGCTGCTGTGGAAAACCAGCAGCCAGGGGTGGGGGTGGGGAGGGGCCGCTGGGCTGGGCCACCTGCC
>NC_081566.1:12083730-12104837 GCF_022355385.1 Mustela nigripes
ATCCGGGCTGTGAAAAGCTAGCATTTCTGACAACTGGGGTAAAACAGGTGCTTGACACTTAGTTAAAAGAGCAAATAAAATGTACTTGCAGGGGTTGGTGGGAAGCTGTACAATTTAGGGCTAACTTTGAAATATTTGTTAGGGAGGTTAATTTCACTCCTCTCCAGCCACAAACACTGCAGTGAGCGCCTTGGGTGACCCTTCCCAGTAACAAGAGATCAGCGTATTTGGTAATTAGCTTATCCCTGGCTGATGGTAGCCGAGAACGGACCGTGCACAGAAGACTGTCTCCTTCAGGCGGGCCTGCCCCACCGGGTCCTCCTTTAGAGGCCGCGACTCACAGCAGACGTTTACCTAACGGGGCTGCCCGCACAGGCCTGCTGCCTGTCCGCCCCTCTGCTGCCTCCTGTGGCTCACGGGGGGCTCCCTGGTCAGGCCAGACCCCCGCAGGCTGGCTCCAGCCCCAGAGGGGAAGCAGGCCTCTGGCTCACCATCTCTCACAGCCTGCTTTCCTTCCTTCCTCTGCTCTCTGTCCGTCTGTCTCCACCACGCCCCTTTCGGTGGCCGGTCAGTGTCCCTCTCGCTCACACCCACCCCCTGCTCTCCATCCCCGCTGTGAGGCTCTGCCCTTCCCCCTCAGATGAGCTCCGTGCTCCCAGCCTGGGCCTGTGCGAGGCCCAGAAGCCACTATCCGGGCTGTGAAAAGCTAGCATTTCTGACAACTGGGGTAAAACAGGTGCTTGACACTTAGTTAAAAGAGCAAATAAAATGTACTTGCAGGGGTTGGTGGGAAGCTGTACAATTTAGGGCTAACTTTGAAATATTTGTTAGGGAGGTTAATTTCACTCCTCTCCAGCCACAAACACTGCAGTGAGCGCCTTGGGTGACCCTTCCCAGTAACAAGAGATCAGCGTATTTGGTAATTAGCTTATCCCTGGCTGATGGTAGCCGAGAACGGACCGTGCACAGAAGACTGTCTCCTTCAGGCGGGCCTGCCCCACCGGGTCCTCCTTTAGAGGCCGCGACTCACAGCAGACGTTTACCTAACGGGGCTGCCCGCACAGGCCTGCTGCCTGTCCGCCCCTCTGCTGCCTCCTGTGGCTCACGGGGGGCTCCCTGGTCAGGCCAGACCCCCGCAGGCTGGCTCCAGCCCCAGAGGGGAAGCAGGCCTCTGGCTCACCATCTCTCACAGCCTGCTTTCCTTCCTTCCTCTGCTCTCTGTCCGTCTGTCTCCACCACGCCCCTTTCGGTGGCCGGTCAGTGTCCCTCTCGCTCACACCCACCCCCTGCTCTCCATCCCCGCTGTGAGGCTCTGCCCTTCCCCCTCAGATGAGCTCCGTGCTCCCAGCCTGGGCCTGTGCGAGGCCCAGAAGCCACTAAGGGCTCCCCACTGCCTCCAGGACAGAGTCTCAGCTGCACCCCAAGTATGAGTGCAGCATAACCCCCAAGGGCTGGCCCTCCACAGCTGCTCCCGGCACTCCCCGAGGCTCCCTCCTCCTTCCTCAAGCCAGTGCCAGCGCTGCTGGGACATGAAGAATTTTCTGGCCTTTGTCCCTGGTCCTTGGGAGGGAGGCTACATCCTGGAATTTCCCAAGTAATGGGAGCATCTGTTACTCAGGAGACCCAGAACCCTAAACCCTTGAGTGAGAGGACCTGGAGGGGCTGCTCCACCAGAAATACTGATCTTGGGAGAAGGGGGCCAGGACTAGGCCCAGCTGGCCTCTGGGGGGACAGAACAGGCCCAGAGCGAGTCACATCTATGTAATGCAACCCGGTAAGACTCTGACCCCTGAAGCTTGATGAACGTATCCACATGCTGGGGGGTGGGGGGTGGTGGTGGTGGCGGTGTGTGTGTGTGTGTGTGTGTGTGTGTGTGTGTGTAGCCTGTCCTCATGCCTCCCGAAGAGAGCTCTCCACAGAGTTCAGGACCCTCCCACACCTGCCTTCTACATCCCTTCGCAAGGCTGGTCCTTCGTTAGCTCCCTTACTGTAAGACTGTAGGTACAGGACTTTCCTGGCCCGCAGAGTCGAGCTAGGGGACTACTGCAACTGGAGGGGTAGTGGGGCAGAACTGGGTAGTGACCCCAGGGAGAGACAGGGAAGGGCCTGTGTGGAAGACGACCTTGACGACAGGCCCAAGGGCACATGGCCAAGGGGGCTGCAAACAGTCTTTCCACCAGGACACAGACACAGCCCGCCTGCTTTGTGCCGAGTTGCACATGGGACCCTGTGTTCCACAGCCCATGGTGGCCTGAGCGTGGGGCAGTGCTGTTAGTGGCTGTCCCACCCAGCCTGCCTGAGCCCCGAACCCATACCTTGTGCTCCCACAGCTACACTGGGCCCTCCTACAGGCCATACAAGTGCATACTAGGAGGAATTCTCCACAGCCTACAACCCTGCCTCCACTGGGTCATGTCCTTCCTCCCACAAAACTCAAAACCCTCCGGCGGCGCCCCCACCAGGCATGGTGCACAGGCCGGAACCCCCCACTTCCATCTGGGAGGCCCTCTGAGTGCCCAAGAGCCTCCCAGTCCCATGTCTGCACCTCTGATCTAGGGTTCCTTCCTGGCCTTCCTCTAACTCACCCTGGACTGTGGGCCTCTGGCCTCTGTACCCCCACTCCCACCCCTGGGTCCCCTGCTCCCGGAGCTCAACCCCTAGAGCTCAGCTCAGAAGTACCCCCCTCAGGTAACTTCCCCAGGGCCTGAGACCAGGTCAAGGAGCTGGGTCACTGCGCTCTGGCCCCCTTGTTCTCCCGCATGGTCCTCCTGGGCCCAGTGGGGGCGATCAGAGCCCACAGCAGGTACACCCGAGCCAGGCCTGGATTCCTGCTCGCACCCAGCGCGGTACAGACCCCACCCACGCCTGCTCCCGTCTGGTAAGCGAGAAGAGCGCCCGTCGCAGCCCGGCGTAGCCAACAGGACACCACCTCTGGCAGCTGGTCCTGGAACTTCTGTGCCCACCTCTGACGTGAGGGCGGTGCTTCTCCCTACACCCTTCCCTGACTTCAGGGAGCCCCAGCTCCACCCCTGCCCCCACCCGTGGGCCCACGCAGACCCTCTGGGCCTGGGCAGCTTACTTTCCTCCTCTTCCTCCAGCTCGTCCCCTGGGTAACCAGGCAGGGGGGGCTCAAAGACCTCGGGGTACGAGGGCTCCCCAAAGCTGTCATAGGAGTCTTCTTCTGGGTGTCCGCGAAGAGGACCGAGAACCGTCACGGTGTGAGGCAGGAGCGGGGGGAGGGAGAGAGACAAAACTCTAGTCAGAGGGCTCTCTGAGCTCAGGGCTCCCCCAGTCCTCACCCGTCAGTCAGCGCCCCCTGAGACAGACAGAAAAGCTCTCTGCTGTGTGTCGTGAGGAAACGGGGGAAGCTGGATGTCCCCCCCCCCCCCACACCCTCAGTCCCCGGCTCCCGCCTGTCCAGCAGGGCTCTTTTCCCTTCCGCCCCTCCCGGCTCTGCACCCCCCAGAGGGCAGCCCCCCACACTCACCCATCTCAGGGTCGTAGGGCAGCTGAAGGGCTCCCTGGGAGGAGGGGTCCAGCTTGGCCATGCCCACCGTCCACACCATGGCGGCTACACGAGAAAATGTCGTGTGTCAGGCGCTGCTGAGTGAGGCTGCCCCCGGGGCCTGGAAGGCAGCATCCCCAAAAAGCCCGCACAGCATCGTCACCTCCAGTGGGGACGCATCTACGCCCCTTGTTTGGGGGCCTCTGGGGGAGAGGCCCAGACTCAACAGATATGGGCATATAGTGCCCTTCCTGGGCTTTTTTTATACCCACGTTGTTGGGAGACAGACTCCAGAACCGCTTGTCTTCCGGCCCTGAAACTACTCTTCCCCCGCCCGCCGCTCCCCCGTTCTAGCTCCCGAGTCCTCTCGAGGGCCCATACAAGTGGCAGCGCTGACCCTCCATGACGCTTCGCTCGCTCAGTGTGTGGCCTCCAGGCTCATCCACGCGGCCTGTAGCCGGACACGTCCATTCTCAGGACTGAACGACACTCCACGGTGCGTTCACCGAGTGTCGTTCACCTGCCCGGCAGTCGACAGACATGGTGTGACCGCAGCCCTCGGCGACCACGTGCGATGCGGCTACGGGCACGGGTGCGTGGACAGCTGTGGAGACCCCGTGTCCGGCTCCCCTGGCTTCCGTCCAGGGTGGGATCCCTGGGTTGGGAGCACTGACTGGGCTCTCTCTGGCCCGGAAAGTCTCACCTCACCTCCCATGGCACACATGTCCCCCCATCTCCATCGGGCGGCCCCGTGAGCGTGCCTCGTCTAGAACATTCCCCACGTGGCCATGCAGCCCTGGTGGCCCCACCCTGTCCCTCTCACTGCGTGGCATCTCCAACCCTGATGTTGCTCAGATCCCAAGACACACAGACGTCCTTGATTCTTTCTCCTGGTCTGTACCACAAGCATCACAAATCCTGCCAATTTGGCCTCCAAAGTATCTTAAGAACGCATCAGTGTCCTTGGCCTCAATTGCTGCCCCGGGGCCACAGCCGTATGCCCCCACTCCTGGGCTGCTAGTCACCCCCAAACCTGGCTTCTCTCCCACTCTTGTCACCATGCCGTTTCCTCTCCCATCAGCAACTTGAGTGATCCTGCTAAAATATTCATGTCAGGTTGATCCAAAGCCTTCCAGAGCATGAAGCTCACTCAGGAGTGAAAGCCGAGTCCTCGCCATGGCCTGCAGGGCCCAGTGCCCCCCTCACCTGCCTGCAGCAGCCCCGGGTGCCTTCCCTTCAGAGACTTCCGCCAGCCACGGAGCCGTGGAGGAAGCCCAACAGATAGCAGGTACACCTGCGCCCCCAGACCCCCGCCCTCGAGAGCCCCTCTCCGAAGCACCCTCTCAGGAGGGTGGAGGGCCGAGCGGGTGGCCGTGGGCAGTGCCCACCACACGCCACCGGATGCTGAATGGGCCACGCTGGGGGGCGGGCCACATCCCCTGCAGCCCCGGGTGGCCCTAACTCTCTCAGCATCTTCTGTGTGAAACCAAGATCCAGCCAGTCTTTGTCCCTGGCAGGCGGGCCACCCCTGGTTCACCAAGGCCACCCCCTCCTCTTAGACCAGTGAACTCTGAAAGCCGTGGCCAGGAAGCAGCCCCCGGTTTCGACCTCGGGAGGAGACGTAGGGGTCACTCACAGGAGTATATCAGGGCAGGAAATATGGGCTCGTTCCTCTCCTGGGCGGTCTCCACCAGCATCCTCAGCGGCCCCTTGGGGCACAGCACAGCCACAAGATCTGGGAGAGCAAAGATATCAGGGTATGTGGCCCGTGACATTTATTCCCAAGCAGCCCCCAGAGAGGGGAACTGGCCCACGAACACTGGGGCAAATGCAGCCCAGAGCCCCAGAGCGAGGCTCCGAGTGTGCCCTGCGTGCCTACCCCCAACCCGCCGGCTTCCAGCCCCGACCTGGGGAACCCACACCAGCTGAAGCCCAGAACGGAGTCTAAACGGGTGGACTGGAAACAAGGAACCGTCGCATGGCTCAGGGCCCCAGTGGTGAGCTTGTCGTCCGGAACCTGCCATCCCCTACCCTCAAAAGGGAAGTGACGGGGAAAGAGAATCACACAAACCCTTGTCACTGAGCCGCTAATGAGCAGTTCTGGGCGCTCGTGATTCACGGCCCCGCGCCTGACCCTACGGCTGCTCTGAACCGATCTCCTAGTGTGTCCAGTGCTCACCGGTGTGAGTGCTCCACAGACGTGCAAACAAGAGTGAGCGCGCCCACGGCCCCAGGCCCCACAGCCCCCGTGTCTCACAAAGGCAAGCCTGTCAGAGGGGAGACTGTCCAGCATTCATCGGGGAGGGAGGCCCCTTTCAGCCCCTGCCACCTGTGGGCCCCAGTAAGAAGGACCCGACCCCTGGACACGGCCCCCGCCGCCCACCACCAGGCTCAAAGCCCACCTGCGTCCGCCTACCGTACACAGAGATGGCGCCCAGAATGACCCAGGCGGACCATTCCGGGAGGTACTTGATGAACACCAAGGCCATGAGAGCACTGATCATGATGAGGTAGGCCTGCTGCAGCACGAGGGGGCCCTTCCAGTGGATGCACACCATGCCCACTGCCCCGAAGTTCCAGACAGTCAGGAACAGGGTGGGGTAGTCCATGGCCACGTTATAGGTCTTGAGCACTTCCCTGTGCGACCAGAGTCAAGAATGGGCGGGAAAGTCAGTGGAGAGGTGAGACCCCCAGCTAGACACAGTTCACATTCCCTGCTCCTCAACCACGAAACCCCCAGCTGGGTCCTTCCGACCTTTGGCTTCATCACGAACACCCCCTTCCCCGGTCTGTGGGTCCTACAATGAACCATGTTAAGTATATTCTGGAACAAACTGGTGACTGTGCCAATGTCTCATCCTTGGGTTGGTTCATGTCCACCTGCACTGGCACAACCTAGAAGACCCTCTGCCCAAGAGAAAGGTCCTCCTGTCTCTCCAGTCTCTCCTGGGTCAGGCCGCCTTTCGAGATGAAAGGCAACAGAGAAGACCACTTTTCCCACAAACGAGCAAGCACCCAGGCCCGGCCCAAAGACGAGAATGTGAATCTTAAGGGGTCTGTACCCCTCTTGGGTTCACAGAGATCGCCCTCCATGTGGACTGTGCTCCTTTAAATCAGGAACGAGAAAGGGAGGTGTGGCCTGCCACGGGGCCCAGGGGAGGAAAGACCAGGTCAGAGCAGTGACGAGGGCAGAGTCTGGAGCCTGGTGGGAGGGTGACTTACCCGAGGTAGATGTAGGTGAAGAGAAACAGCAGCATCAGGGAGGACATGATCAACCAGCCATGGATGAACTAGACAACAGAAATGGGCAGGATGGACACAGGCCCCAGCTTCCCGGGACTGGTGCCCAAGCTTCAAGAATCTCCGATGGGCTCCTCCATGACCATGCTGGAGGTACGGAGTGGCTGTTGTGACTGATAAAGAGGGCAGAGAAATCCAGAGTCCTCCCCGGGTCCACTGGCAAGGGCATGCAACAGGACTGTCAGGTGTGAGCAATCAGAGCCCTGTTCCCTCACTGGGGGGGGGGGGGGGGGGCGCTGGAGAACCCCCCCCCACCCCGGCCGAGTGAGGGTCACACCTCGTAAATGTATATACATGTAGTCAGGTAGTCACAGGTACGAGATAGGGAACGTCAGGGCAAAGTGACGGGAGACTCGCTGGGGTGCTAAGTTAAAGTAGTCACAGCTGTCTTTGGGGGAACTTTCTCTGGTCACCCCAGGAACCGGAGGGTCTACTCACTGGTCCTTAGAGAGACACGTGCCTGCTGTCCTGGCCAAAGAAGCAGATCAAAGATGACTGTAGGCTGGTCCTAAGCCAGTCCCCTAGCCAGCTGTCAGGGTCACGGTGGAGTCACTGCCACCAGCCTCCCCCCATCAGTCACCTGCTTGGGTCACTGGGGACCTCAGTGGGAACCTGGTCTACCTGGAAGGCAGGCGGTGGCCCGGCTACCTCTGGGATGGGCTGACCCTCCTCGCCCCAGGGGCCTCCGCCCCCCAGGACCACCACCACTGCTCTCCTGAGTGTCACAGAACCCGCAAGGACACCTTGCTAATCTGCCTCCGCCAGTCCCTGGACGGGTTGCCTGACAGCCGCTGACCACAGCAGTGCTGTCCTTCTGTAGCCCCTGAGCCCCTGACTGGCTTGTTTTCACAGGCCCCGTGGCCTCTGCTCCGACCACACAACACCACGATGCTTCCCAGCCGCACTTAAAACTGGCTTATTTCCACAGGTCATCATTCACCGGTCAGCCTTGGTGTCCCAGCACTTGCAGCAGCCCTCCTGTGGTCCACCCCTGCTGTCATCCCGGCGGGGACAGGTTTCTGCCCTTGGGCTGAGCCTTGTCTGTGCTCACCACCTGCGCCCAGAGGGTGGCAGCCGGCGTGAGGACCGCTTCCAACCAGCCACACCTAGCGTGTCATTCTTTCAGGCCTCAGGGGTTCAGACCCTAAAACCTACATCCAAAAGCTCATGGCCTGCCTGGGGAGGGACAGTGCCTCTGCTCGGGCCGAGTGAGGGGGTCCCCTGGGGCATCCAGGGTCCTCGCCACAGCTAGGGGTCCGCCAGTCCCCCAGGCCTCGGAGACCTCAGCACGGCACCTGCATAGTCAGCTAAGAGGGAAACAGGAGGTCGAGTAAACCTGCGGCGAAGGATGGGGCACAGGGACCCTAAAACAGAATATCTCGTTTCTTCTGGAGAAGCAGCTAAATAAAATTAACTCCCGAACGTGAGAAGGTGCGTGGCAAGTGCTACAGTCAGGGACGGGGGCAGGCGGCGTTCCACACAAGCTCCAAGGAAGGGGCAGCAGGGAACCCCCACGGGGGTAGGGGCTGGGGGGGCACGTCTAACAGTAGCGTCAGCTCCTTCTCGGGCAAGAGCCTTGGCAAGTATGCAGCCGCAGGGGGCCGCGAGGACAGGACGGGGCAGCGGGCAGGATGGACAAGATGGGGCAGTGGGCAGCAGACAGAACAGGGCAGTGCGGAGAAGGCAGGGCAGACAGGACGGGGCAACAGGCAGGATGGATAAGGCGGGGCAGTGGGCAGGATGGACAGGATGTGGCAGTGGGCAGGACAGGTCAGCGGGCAGGGCGGATAGGACAGGGCAGTGGGCAGGGCTGGCCCTTACCTTGTAGCAGCGGTACTTGTAGAGCACGACCAGGAAGATGGTCATGGCCACGATGACACTGATCATGATGAGGGTGTTGAGGACAGAGTTGAGCAGGCGCTGGCCCACAGAGGGCGTGTCCTCGGTGAATGGTGTGTAGATGCTGAGGGAGATGGCGGGCTGCAGACTCTGCTCCCTGCCTGCTCCATAGGGCCTGCCCATGAGCCACCCAGCCTTAGCCTGATGCCTGAGCTCTGAGCAGAAAAGGAAGGGGCCCCCCCCAGGCCTCCCCCCCCCCGAGGTGCTCGCCCCCCCCTCCCGCCAGGCCTCCCCCTCCCCAAGGTGCTCTCCCACCCACTCCCAGCAGGCCTCCTCCTCCCCGAGGTACTTTCCTGCTCTCCCCTCTTCTCCAGGCCAGGGCACCCAGCAAACCCCCACACCCATACCCGGCCCAGGGCAGGCCAGCAGCAGGGGCACCTGCAGCCAAGAGAGGCGAGAGGCCGTGCCCTAGCCCCTGCCCTGTCCACCCTGTCTGCCCTGGACTACGGAAACTTCCTGCCCGCTGAGCACTCACCTTCCCTGAACACTGTCTGCTGGGCCCCCTCCCACCGGCTCTTTGGCTGGCCCAGCACAAGACTGCCCCTTTCTTCAGAAAAACCAAACCAAAGGGAAAGGAAACTAACTAAAGACACTAGAAACCAAGTTCGGAGAAGGTAGTCAGAGGCAGGCGACTGCCCCAGAGCAGCGGGCCAGGGAGCAGAGGGTGCGCCCCACTTGTCCGTGCTGCTGCCTTCCACTACAGGGATCCAAACCTCGCTCCCTGGGCTGGAAGCCAACTAAGAAATCTCCTGGACCCATGTGGGTTTCCGGCCATAGGAGTGGCAGCCCAGAGAGGAAACCAGCTGTTTGGTCACATGGGGTGGCACCCTGTGCCCGGGACCCCACACCCAGAGCCTGCCCTCTGCCCCGTGGCGGCAGCCACGGTTCTAACTCGCCCTGTTCTCCTAGGGTCAGACCCATTATATAAACAAGGAAACTGAGGCAGAGAGCGGTTAGGGAAGGGCCCGCGCAGGTCACACCGCTGGCAGGCGGTGGACAGAGCAGAGCATGGAGTCAGACAGCTCTCAGCCCAGCTCTGCACAGGCCCCTGGCGTGGAGCTGTGGGTGCTGAGACCCTCCCCCCGACCCTGCCCTGCTCCCCAGCTTACAGCTGGCCGTTCTTCTCCGTGTAGAAGCGCACGGACTTGATGGTGGCCACCACTACAACCATGCAAAGCGTCACAGGCACAAACAGCATGATCACGTGCTTTGCCCCATATTTGAGGGTCAGCTCCTCCTCCAGGCCCGATGGCTGCCCGGGGACCCCACTGCACATGTAGCGGTCGGCATCCTCGTCGAGGTCCTCCTCGCTATCCTGGCTTCTCTGCGGAAAACCGCTCGGTGAGGGCCATGGCACGCCCCCGTGGTGGGCTCTGCGGTGCCGGGCACGGGTATTTTGGAACTGGAAGAGTGCAGTTTGAGTGTTGCTTTCCAGACGGAAGAACCAGCCTAGGGGGCTGCGGTCTAGACGCTGCAGGGCTGGGACGGCAGGGCACGGCAGGGCACGGGAAACATTTACGAGATCAGCCGGAGACGCTTCAGAGCTGGCACACGCCACCGCAAATGCGGGAAGGGGCCACAGCAGCCACAGGAGAGGGCAGCTTGCAGGCCTAGGACGTGTGGCTCAGGAGCCTGGAGCGCATCTAGGGATCTCCCCCCTCCCTCCATTCAGGGATTCAGATGCCACTCAGATCTGTTCAAGGAGCCACAGGGATTTGGGAGGAGACTGGCCAGGTGACAGAGGAAAACAGATTACACTCACTAGAAGAGTCAGCACCCATGAGGACCCTCTGACTGTAAGATGCTGGGAATTTGCAGAGGAGGAAATTGCTTGGAACTCCCCTGACATGTGCAAAACTGGGCAGGGAGAACTGGAAGCTGCAAACCAGACTCTGATGGGCTAACTGGCCCTAAACTCCTGGTGGGGTGGGTCCGTGTTCTGGGAGGGTGGGAGGGCAGGACCCCAGCACCGGCTGCCCCAAACTCGTCTGCGAGAATTTCTGTTTGGGAATCGCGCCAATTTAGGGTCACTCGCTGCCTCGTTAATTACATTAACCGCCAGAGCCATAGCCAAGCAAAACACACATTCAAAAGGACCTTTGCTTCAATACTGGTTCTTTGCAGAGAGAATTCCAAGCTAGACTCTCAGCTAAGAAAAGGAAAAGTGCACAGGAGGTGTTAGGAGTGGCTGGTGGTGGCATTAAGCTGAAGAAGCCAGAGACCAGCTCACTGGGAATTCAGAGCATGGGAGAAATGAGCTCTAATTTCAGCAGTGGGGGCTAAGGCTGGCTGGCAGGAAAAATTCCCCATGAAAGGTTTTAAATACTATAACGGGCAAAATGGAGCTGGGGTTTCGGGCAACTCCAGATGTTATTTTGCCTTGCCAGGGTGGGAGGTAGGAAGGCTAGATGACTCTCCCCCCAGGGCACCCCGACTTATGATGTTTTAGCCTCATGTCCTGCAGAGATAAGATCGGAATGTCTGCCTGCGTGCCCCCCAAATTCACACATTGGACCCTAACCCCCAATGTGATAGAATGTGAAGGTGGGGGTGGGTCTTTGCGAGGGGACCGAGTCGGGAGGGTGGAGCCCTCCTGATGGGATGGGTGCCCTTACAAATGGGCGCCAGACACCTGTACCCCGATGTTTATAGCAGCCATGTCCACAACAGCCAAACTACGGAAAGAGCCCAGATGCCCACGGACGGATGGATAAAGAAGAGGTGGTATAAATCTACAGTGGAATATTACTCAGCCATCAAAAAGAACGAAATCTTGCCCTTTGCAATAACACGGATGGAACTAGAGGATAGGATGCTAAGCGAAATAAGTCAATCAGAGAAAGACAACTATCATATGATCTCACTCATATGTGGAATTTAAGAAACAAAACAGAGGAAGATAAGAGAAGGAGGGAAAATAAGACAAAATCAGAGAGGGAAGCAAACCACAAGAGATTCTTCTTAATCATAGGAAACAAACTCGGGGTTGCTGGAGGGGAGGGCGTGGGGGGATGGGGCGGCTGGGGGACGGGCATTAAGGAGGTCACGTGACATAATGAGCACTGGGTGTTTTATAAGACAGATGAGTCACTGACCTCTACCTCGGAAACTAAAGAAACAAAATAAAATTAATGGGCCCCAGAGAGCTCCCTGGCCGGCCCACCACATGAGGACCTGGACAGAAGACCCAGAAGAATCAGATGCTGGATCTGTCGGCCCCCTGCGCTCGCACTTCCCAGCCTCCAGAACAGTGAGAGGGAGACTTCCATGGTCTCTAAGTGCAGCCAGCCCAACCGTCACACACGACTGAGGTAGATGCTCGTCCCATGGCTCCTGGGTCTGGCCGCCAACCCTGCATGGTGCTTCCCCTGCCACCCCAGGCCTGGGCTCCCCTCCCAGCATCCTCCCTGCATGGCACTCGTGGCAGAAAGATGAGCCCACGGGGCTGCGGACAGAACCGTTTAGTCCGCAGCAGACTGCGGATGTGCCGTCCAGTCCGGAGCCCTCCCTGACCGGGACCCACCGCCCACCCTGGGGGACCTACCCTGGGGGACCGATTCTCACCTCTACTTTCCCCTCCCTCCCGCATCAGGGCGTGCCTGGGTTCCACCCATGAGGGCCAGGAGCCTGGGGCCTCTGACCGCTGGCAGGAACCTACCCATTGGGCAGCACTCTCTCTGTCCTCCAGGCCCTGCCGGGCCTCCTGGCAGCAGCGTGGTGGGGGGCTCTCAGCCGACATCAGGGACGTCCTCTCGTCACACACTTCTTCCTCACTGTCAGAGGCCATGAACGTGAGCATGGCCCTGCCTCGGGAAGCGCCTAGAGAAAGGAGCACAGGGTACCTCTGTCCATCTTCCTGCAAGGCAAAGGCAGCAGAGGACTGAGGTGGTGGCCAGAGGCGGCCTGAAGACCTGGTCACAGGTCCTGCCTGACAACCACCCAGGATGCTTGGGTCGAGTGGCTGCTGGAAAACAAGACTTCCCGGGAGTTGCCTCTACAGCAGCCACCAGAAGGAACGGCCGTGGAGACCCAGGCCACCGGAGAGAGGCCTGACTAGAAAAGTCATGGCTACTCCCAACTGTCAGCACGCTCATTCATTCAATCAACAAACATCTGTCGGGTGCCTGTGGTGGGACAACAACCACACTGGGCTCTGGGGATAGGAAGATGAGCAAGAAATACATTTGTCCTTAAAAAAAGAAAGAAAGAAAGAAAGAGCAAGAGACACACCTCTGGGTGGTTCAGTCGGTGAAATGTCTGTCTGCCTTGGGCTCAGGTCATGATCCCAGGGTCCTGGGATCGAGTTGACTTCCCTGCTCAGTGCAGAGCCTGCTTCTCCCTCTTCCCTCTGCTCACGCTCACTCATTCTCTCTCACAAATAAATAAATAAAATCTTCCAAACAAAAACAAAACAGACCAGCAACCATCCCATGTGACCAATTATGCGATCTAAGTGTTCTAAGAGGTACAGAAACACGACGGAGGGTCACTCTCAGAGATCAAGAATGTTTTCTAGAGAAGATACCACCCTTGACAGAGACAGAATTTTCCAGGTGGGAGGAAAGGGCAGAGGGCATGAAGAACAGACACTCCAGGTGAGGCCTGGTGCTGCCAGGGCGGGCGGGGGGCTGTGGTGATAGGAGGGTCTCCCGAACTGTGTTAGGATATTTGGCAACCCTGGAGACAGAAGGGGAGCTTCCTGTCCCTGAAGACAACCGTGGGAGGGGGACAGGCTCTGCCTCAGGGGCAACAGGCTGGATACCAGTGAGGGGGGCATTGGGAGGTTACCCATCCGCTCTGGATGTGGGGATGAAACAAGTCAGAATCCAGGATGACAGCCAGGCACAAAGCCGTGGGCAGGGGACAAGCATCTCGGGGGAATGACAAGAGTCTGGTCCAGGAACTTGCTGAGTGAGAAGGGGTGAGATGGGTTAAAGAGGGTCAAGGAGTCTGGGGCGCAGGGGAGCAACGAGACCAGGAGAGGTGGGGTCTGTGTGTGTCTGGTAGGAAAGTACAGCTGAGGGACCCACCAGGAAGGCCAGGCTGAAGGGTCTGGACCGCAGGGAGGCTCGCCCCCAGCTCCACGGTGCTGACCCAAGCGCAGTGTCCTTCCAGCAGCAGCTCCAGGAAGCCAGGGCGGCAGAAGGGCCTGGAAGAGCTTCTGACAACGCCTGGCGGACCTCGCTGTCCCTGCCAGCTTCCCGGGCAGGCCTGCTCTCCCCATAACGCCTCCCAGAGGCCCTCGGGGCTGAGCTACGGGGCACCGGGGAGAGAGGACCAGGCCTGGCCTCTGCTGAATGCCTGCTTCCATGTCAGCTCCCCGCCGGAGCGTGTGACATCCAAGGGAAGCAGGCAGGTTCCTTCTCTCCCCAGCCAGCTCTGCTCACCCTGACAGGGCCTGCAGCCCAGGCTGTGGCCAGGGTTACTCCTGAGTGGACCTCCCTCAACTCCACTCCCCCAACTGCAGGCCAAAGGCAGAGCCCGCATCTGCTTACCTCACGGATTAGGACCTGTGACAAAAGGCTCCCGGTCAGTCTCACAGGGGCCTCAAAATGAACCAGCTCCAGGGTGCCCGGGGGGCTCAAATCGGTTAAGCATCTGCCTTTGGCTTGGGTCATGATCCCGGGGTCCTGGGATTGAGCCCCACATCAGACTCCTTGCTGGGCACAGAGTGTGCTACTCCGTCTCCTTCTGCCCTTCCCCCCACTCCTGTTTCCTCTCTCCTTCTCTCTCAAATAAATAAACAAAATCTTTATTAAAAAAAAAAAAAAAATGAACCAGCTCCCCTGATGCAGGGCAGACAGAGCAGAGCGGGAATCGAAAGAGAAATACCAGATGACGTCACTCACAGGCAGAATTCAAGAAACAAAACCACGCAGCACACAAAGAAACAGGTCCCTAAACAGAGACCCACAGGGTGGTTTCCGGAGCGGGGAGAGGGGCCCACAGGTGGAGGGGAAGCAGAGACGCTTCTTGTGATGCATGCTGGGAAACCTGCACAGCAGAGACTAATACCGCAGAGCCCGTTAATGACACTCTACTAATAAAACAGAAAGACAAGAGCAGGAGGACCAGCAGAGGAAGAGAGAAGACAAGTGCCAGAACAGGCATGAGGCCCGACCTCCTGCAGTTAAGGTCAAGAGGAGGAGGAGTCCACCTGCCGTTGGTCCAGTTGTTGGGGGGGTCCCAGGTCTCAAGGATTTGGAAGGATGAAGGCCAGGAACAGCTTCCCGGGTGGAGACCGGGGGAGGCAGGGCATCCTGGTAGAAAGACGTGTGGGATGGGGGACCTCCCAGACCTGCCGCTGGAGTGTGGAGACCTAGCAGTTAGCAGGAAGTCTGGAGGCCCCAGAAGGCCAGAACCACCCTCCACCCCAAGGGAGGAGCAAGGGCTGAGTCCCGCAGGGAGGGGCCGGCCAAGGCCAAGGCTTCCGGACAGAAGCAGGGTGTGAACAGAATGAGGGGATGAGGGGAGGGGGCTCCAGCCTCAGCTCAATGCCATGGGAGGGCAGCCAGACCCAGCACAGTGATCCTGAGGGAGCCCAGTCTGAGGGGACCTGAAACTACAGGGAGGCTCTCTCAGTACCTTGTTTTCCAGCACACGGCTTCTGCTGGGGGTAGGAATTAATAGTGTAGTTAGGACCCCTCTTCTCTCCCTCTCAGGCCTCTGGGGTGCCTGCAGGTGATCTCCACAGTGACTGGAGGAACAGATCCAGGTCCCAGGATGGAAAGCCTCCCAGCTGCAGCCCCCTCCCGCTCCCCCCGGGGCTCCCAATGACAAGCAAGAGGGGAATGGACAAACAGGGAGCGCAGATGCTTCTTGGAAGAAGGGGAGCCACGGGGGAGAGCGGGGACACAGAGGAGGGGACCAGTCCTTCCAATTTCCATTTCTTCAGCCACTTGCCAGCAGCTAACAAGACAGTCCCCAGGGGCCACTTCTGCCTCCCAGTGTTTCCCTGGTGTCCCCAAAGGACACCTGGCAAGGTGAGCTTGAAGAAAGGCTGTCAGAGCTAATTCAGGCTTGGCCTCCTTGCCCGAAAACAAAGGCTCCCTGGGTAGATTCTTCCCTAGCCTGCCCTGATACAGGGCCCAAGACTCCCAAGTTGTGGCTGCCAGAACAAGGGCTCTATCCAGTCCCAAACCTCTGGGCTTGCTGACTGCACAGGGACAGGTGAGTAGCCTTCAGACCCCTGAACACCTTGACGTGGGACTGAGTCCTCAGAAAAGGCTGGGTCCCTTAACATGCTGTTTCTCAAGGGTCCCGGCCACCTGGGGTGGGGCTGTTGGGCCACCACCCCCGAGCCCAGAGCACGCACCGCATGCTGTGACAGGGGAGCTGGGTGCTGCTGTTCCTGCCCATTTTACAGATGGGGAGACAGGTCTGCAGTGTGATAGGTTCAAAGTGCCCCCTTGTACCCAGGCAGTCAGGGTCTGCAGTCCTGAACGCTCTGCTAGACAACGGATCCCCAGCTCCATTCTGACCAAAGGTCCACAGCTCTGCACCCTGAGACGGCCCCCAGCTAAGAGTCTCTCCTGGGGCTGCCCAGCTCTGGAACCCAAGCCCAGCCAGCTGCCAGGCCCCCAGCTCAGGACTCTAGGACTCCTGTTACAATCCAGCCCCCATCCCCTGGCGCTGCTCAGCATCACTGGCTCACTGGATCTGGGAGTGAAAAAGAACGTGCCTTCTCCTGAAACCCTCTCTGCTCAGAGAGCCCCAAAGCTCTCTCTTCCCACCAGGAAAGCTGCAGGGGGAGAAGGCAGTTCCTAGACGCAGAGGGTCCCCAAGTAATGCCCACCACTGCCGAGGGCATCGAAAAACTACGTCTCCACGGTCCAGCACCAACAACCTTTCTGAAGGCCATTAACAGGGGAAGCTTTCAAAACATTTGTACCTTTGGATCTTGAACTGCTACTTCTTGGAATCTGCCCTAAGAAAATAATAAAAGATTTTCATAAACACGTTTGCTGCGGTTGTTTACGATGGCCCCAAAAGTGCAAATTACTGAAATCCCTGACTCTGGCCTAGGACACGTCCAGTGTTCAACGTAATGTACCTAAAGGTTCACATTCACGACCATCTGAACATTCTTTGAGAACGTTGGTGTATGAAGGGCTGGTAAGGCAGATCACAAAACACCAAATGAAGTTAACCTCTGGACGCTGAGACTGTGGGCCATTTTTTCACATTTTCCTGCATTTCTCAAACCTTCTATTATAAACACGGACTGTGCCTGTAGTCTTTTTTTTTTTTTTTTTTTTTTTTTTTTTTACGTAGGCTCCAGCATGGAGACCGGGGCTTGAACTCACAACGCTGGGATCAAGACCAGAGCCGAGACTGTCAGATGCCTGATAGACTGAGCCACCCAGGCACGCCGAGCCATTAATTTTGTAAAGGGAAATACGGAATATCAACACAGAGACAGAGTTCCTTCCCATCCTGCCACTCCTGCGTGCCCTCATGGGATTGGTGGGGGGAGGGGGACAGGTGGACCCGAAGCCCCTCTTTTTACCTGGCTCCTGGAGAGCAGAGCAGCTGGGAAGTACTCCTCTTGCTTCCAGGTTGGAACCGAAGCCTGACGGCACTCCGAAATCTCGGGAGGGGAAAACCACCCCCCAGATGGATGCGGATCAACAATCTTACTCGATATTTGTCCACATCAGGGCGCCAGTGACGTCAGGATCGCCCGTGGGAGGAGGACTGGGGCGGGCGGGGCGCAGAGGCTCTCACCGCCACCCCCTGGCAGGTCCTACCAACCACATAGCAACCAGCCCTCCTCTGGCTGGGAGGGGGCCGAGGAAGCCTCCAACGGCCGGCCGAGGGGAGGAGGGGCAGCCCTTCCCAGGGACTGCGGGCTGCCTGGCTTGCGTTAGGTGCAAAACCCACACAGCCAGAGAAGCCACCACTTCCTCCTATTAATCAGCTGAATGAGATAGAAAAGCTGAATTAGCCAAACCCAGAGAATTCCCCCAGAATGCCTGTGTCAGCAGCTCCTGCGGTTATTAAGGAAACCCCGTGACCCATTTTCCTTGACCTTCTCATTCCAGAGACAGACTGTAAAACGCCATAGTAACCAAGAGCTCCTCCTTGGAAAAAGATGTAAATCGCTCCTCCAGAAGCAAAGTGGGAGTTAACTGCATTTACCTTGAGCAGAAGGGGCGACAGAGGAAGGTCAGGGTCCTGCAGCAGGCCGAATTGAACCAGGAGCCCCCACTTTCAAAGCGGGTGGCTCAGGTTTGCACAGACCCCTCTCTAGGGTCACCCATACCCCGCAGGACTCCCAGGAGGTTCTCACTGCCTCCCTCATACCTGGGAGTGGTTTGCAAGGGACAGACTTCCCTCAGGAATTCCTGTGTCTCCCTGTCCCACCCCCCGGCCCGGGGCAGCCAACCTTGTATTTGGTCCTGGTTGGCATTCATCCCTCTCTCTGGCCCCCTCAGCCCAAACTGGGATGCACCATCATTCACCAGACGGTTCTCCCCAATCCAGGGAGGCAGCCCTGGCCAGAGTGCCTCCCGGCAGAGGGCTGCTCCACCCTCCCAGACCAGAGGCCCCGGGGGAACCCTGACGGAGCCTCCGAACCTGGACCCAGGCTCTCCATCTACCAAGGTCTGCCGTCTTATACTCAAAAGTGCCCAGAGCCCAGGCAGACCTCCGCCGTGTCCTGAAGTAACCTGGAGAGGGGGCAGTTTGGGAAAAGCGGCAGAGGCCATGGCCCTAACATGCCACCTTCAAGGAGGGCCCAGGATAAAAGGGCTCTTTTTAAGCGAGAAGCAGCGATCCAATCACCTAGCTGTGGAACTTGAACACGCTCCCTGGCTGCATGGCCCGAGACAATTGACTCATCTGGAAAGGAGCAGAATGGACACACCTTGCAAGAGTCCTGTGAAAAAGAGGGATAATGTGTAAAATGTCCAGCACAGAGCAGGTGATGGGAAATAGCAGTTACCGTGCAGACGGAACATAGGTAAGCAATACAGCGGGACGGGAGCGAAGCTGTTGATGCCCCCTTGGAAAGTAGCACGTGTGCTAAACCACTAAACAGAAGAGTTCAGCGGCCAAGGTCACCCCTCACCCAGGCCCCCGGGAGACACGGCTTCCACCTAGCCCAACGTAAGCGCTTTGTCAAAGGCGAGGGCACATCCACAGGACAGACGCCAGAGCTGGCACGGACCTTAAAGGCCATCTGGTCAATGCCCTAGTTTGTAGTTAAGGAAACTGGAGCCCAGAGAGGCCAAAACCTTGGCTGCAGTTCAGGTCGGCCAACTGCCGTGAGCAGCTATCCCCCGCTCACCCAGAGTAACGCCTGAGACTCGCACACTCTGAGCGGCCCAGGGCCATGGTCACAGAGGCCCGGCACAGCACCCCAGGGGGGCTCTCTGGGGCACTCTCATCCTTAGAAGGCATGTCTTTGAATATCTTCTCCAAAACACAGACAAGAGGTCGCGGAATTACAAACGCCTCCTGATCAGGACTTCACTCTTCTCTCTCCTGCCCCCAGCCCCTCACTCCTGCTTGGGGGCTGCTCTGCCTTCCGTCTGTCTGCTACTAGGGCTCCACATGGTGGGGAGGGGGCTGGAGTCTGCATGCTGCTTCTCTGGGTGGATTCAGGGTGGTCAAGTGTCCTGCTACACACTAGTCCGATCAATAAGGACACGCTCACGTTCTCTGCCCGCAAGAATACTCATGAAGGGAACATTCTGAAGATGGAACATTCACACAAAAAAATAGGATACAAAACTTCACGCCCAGCTTCCTGCCTCCAACACTTTCTTAAAGAATTCTATGTATGTGCGGGAACTGCTGCAAGGAAGCGTATGCTGACGGGGGTTATCTTTGAGCTGAGAGCAAAGGGAGGACCTTTTAAAAACCAGTTCCTAAACGTGTATTATCTTTATCTCTATAAAGCCACAGATTTTTCTGGTTAAGGTACAGAAGAAAGGTGAGCACCCCTTCCATTTTTCTTCCTGTGCTCCAGAAGACCATACTGTGGCAAAGGTGAACGAGCAACCCATTCTCCCAGGCACTGAAGAAGCTGGGCAAGGCTGATCTCCTCCCTAACATCTGGTCTTTCCCCAGACTTGACCACGGCAGCCTCGAAACCTCTCTGCCTGGAGGTCAACACCGGTTACACGAGGCTTGAGGACCATGTCTGATCAAACTCCCCTCAAAGGCCCTGGCCGGGGGGAAGCCTCTGCCAGCCTCAGAGCCCTGACATCCCCTCCGCTGGCCCTCCCCGCAGCCACTGGAGTCGGAGAACAGGTGGGAATACTTGCAGAAACACTGGTTGTCTTGCCATCCCCCAGCTAAACAGTGTGCCAAACTCAAAGCAAGAGCTGTAAACCAGCCAAAGATATCTTCAGTAGAAACACGCATGTGATCTACCCACACAATGCTTTGGTCTCTTTAGAAGAAATTATTTGGGACCACCTGGGTGGCTCAGCGGGTTGAGTGTCTGACTTCAACTTAGGTCATGATCTCAGGGTCCCGGGATCTTTGAGTCCCATGTCAGGCTCCCCGCTCAGCGGAAAGCCTGCTTCTCCCTCTCCCTGCGCCCCTCCCCCCACTCGTGCTCTCATGCTCTCTAATAAATAAAATCTTTTAAAAATTATTATTTTTATTGCTTTGTCAGGTAGCTACTAACGGAGAGCACACAGAAATGTCCAGGGCATAGGGCAGGGACACAGGTAGGGAGTGAACGTGGGAGGCCTCCCTCTGCAAAAACTCAAAAGATTAAGACCCAGCCAGCTGGGTTCAAATCCTGGTGCTCTAGTCACCAAAGGCATCTAATAGGACAAGTGGCTTAACTCCCTGAGCCTCAGTTTCCCATTACTGTAGTGGGTAAAAATAACAGCTACTTTCGTGTGGCTGCAGCTGTAGAGAGACACTGTGTATGACACTCTTCAAGTTCACCATCAGTAATGCCTGTGGCGCCCAGCCGGCTCAGTAGGATGAACATGGGATTCTTCATCCCAGGGTGTGAGTGCGAGCCCCACGTCGGATATAGTGATTACTCAAATAAATAAAACCTTAAAAAATAAAAATGAAAAATAACTCAGAGGCCAAGGAGGGGAGGCCTCCCGTTTGGCAAACCCGTGTGTGTGGCCATCGAGGTGCTGAGGGGCAGGTGACAGGCCTGGCAACACACCCCAGACCTCCAGGTAGGCGAGTGGCAGCTTCCAGCCAGGTACTTTCTTATGCTGCTCCTTCTCCGATAGACAGGAACAGGGGATTCGTTTCATCCATACCCCTGCCCGCTGCATGCACCAAGACCCTAGACTTGGCGCACAGCCACCTGGACACCAAACCATGCAGAATTTTCCCTGAAACCCTGAAATGACTTCTAGCCCACTCTGCAGCAAATGTCCCCCCCCCCCCCCCCCCCCCCCCCCCCCCCCCCCCCCCC